>NC_081265.1:10010464-10247964 GCF_030490865.1 Poecile atricapillus | reverse complement strand
AGACACAGCGCGACCTGCGGAGGGGACAGAGGGACGGGCAGGGCAGGGGATACCTCAGTTTCAGCTGTGATATTCTCCAGGTTCTGCCCTGCACTGGTACCTGACTCTGAACTCCACACAAAGTGTCAGCAAGGTCTCCTCACAGCTCAGGCACACACAACAATCCTTCTCCAGCCCCACAACCAAGGACAGCGCTGCAGCTCCAGGCCCAAAAAGTGCAACCAGCAGGGAATTGAGGAGAGCAAGCTGGGAGGATGGGACTGCATCACCTGCAGCTGCAATTGCACAATTCACCCCAAGCTGGAAATGGAGCAGAACTGATCCAAGAGTGAAACTCCTGAGCCAGGGCCCATCCTGGGTGCAGCCACGGCCGGGCTCTTGCAGTGCCCAAGGTGAATCCTTGGAAGGGCTTTTAATAAATCCCTGCTTTATTCCTTTAACCCTGCCCAGCCTCTGCTCCAGGAGCCTCTCCAGGCACCACAGGGAGAGCAGGACCTGCCCCTGCAGCCCTCGGGCTCCACCATCCCCTTCCCTTCCCAGGGAGGATCCCACCCCACCAGCTGAGGGACCACACAGTGTGGATGTTATAAATGAAATATAATCATTGACTTTCACATTTATGTATTAATTTTTACAAGTTATTATTGATCACAACGATTTTAATACATTAACATTATTTCTAATATAGTACATAATTTTAATATAATTTAAATAAAGTATTTAATTAATTAGGATTTTAATATAGTCCAATTTGTTATCCCTTTTAACTGCTTTTTGATATGAAAAACATTTATAGTATAATCTACAAAAGTCAACTTTTTATGCACTGCTGCATACAAAATTTATAGTATATAAATATTTATATTTATATATAAATATATATTTACATTTATATATAAATATATACATATTTTTATATGATATGTAATTTATAGTAATTTATAGTATATTCTACATAATATTGTATATGCTATACTATACAATATAGTATATACTAATTTATATTATAGTATATACTGATATTATACTGTAGTATATCATACTAATATTATATTATACTAATATTATATACTATATATTATATATATTAATATATTATATATTATACTAATATATAGAGTATAAATACTAATACATAATATATATTATATTTTATATTATACTAATATAGTATAAACTAATTTATAGTATAAAAGTATACTATTTATATAAACTGTGGATAGCTTATATAAATAGTAGTGTAATATATATAACTTCACATAATATTAAAATAAAGACTCTATAATATTTAATAGTTTTATTTGTTTAACTAACTCAAATAATCGTGTGAAATAACTATATTAATTCAATGTATTTGTAAGCTATCTTATCTGAATGGTAAGATAACAGTGATAAAAACCAGGACACCAAGAGAAAAATTTACTGACTATCCGGTTATAAAGGTGTTAAAACAACAGAACAGAGCCTCGAGAAAAAAATAAAATATATTAATTCAATCTACAAAATGACATGCAAACAAGTCAAAAGTAAAAACCAAACAAAAACATTCCTGGAATATATAAACTCACAAGAATGTTGAAATATGTATAAACCTCCTGAAGATATTTTTAACCAATATAATGAAAACAGTATATAAGAAAATTGTTTTGAGAGAACCAGTGTGCTTCTGGCAGTTTGCCAAGCACCTCAGTGCTGTGCACTGTCCCTTTTATCCCTCATTAAACTCTTTAAAAATTATAATTTATTTATATGTTTATATATAAATTATTATAAAATTCAATACAATTATAAATATTTATTTATATAATAATCATTAATTATATTGTGATAGATAAATACATTGGAAAAATATAATATAATATAATATAACATAACATAACATAACATAACATAACATAACATAATATAATATAATATAATATAATATAATATAATATAATATAGTAATATAAATATAATATTGATATAATAATATAATATAAATATAATATATAATGATATAATATAATAATAATATAATAATATAATATAATTATAATATAATATAATATAATATAATATAATATCATATCATATCATATCATATCATATCATAATAATATAATATCATAATAATATAATATCGTAATATAATAATATAATAATGAAGGGCTGGTTTTTGGCCTTGGTTCCCAGAAAGAACCAAGATAGGATGGAGCCCCTGGGGCTGGAGCTCTGGAATTTTGTCTTTCTGGCTAGGGAAAAGGTAAGGAAAAGTCCTGGAATTAGCAACCAATACAATAATGGGCCCCAAATATGTGTGTAAAGAACACAGAGAATACATAAAAGGAAAAAGGAAAAAAAATAATTCATCACCAGCCCCTTGTGCTCTACCTCACCTTGAGCTGCCGGCGAACTCGCTCAATGAAAAACCTCCAGCAATTCTCCCTGGAATCCAGCAGGCCCCGGCCTCTGACTTCATTCCTCACACTGCTGATGATGTTTTCCACTTCATCATCAGGGAAGAGATCCGGGATTTCCCCTAGGAGAAGGGGGCACGTTTGGGTTTACAGGTCTGGGTGTTGCTCTAGAGCAAAGGGAAGCTGCTGCCTCCCTCTTCAGGGGCTCAGGCAAGTCCCCTCCTGAGGAAAAACCCCTGCCCAGGTGCCCCTGGGCCCCAGAAGCAGCAAAGGGGCACAGAAGGTCATTCTGCTGAAAAAGAAACACCCGTGAGAACAAACTTCCTTATAAAACACAAGGGAAAGGAGCGTAGAATAGAATCAAAGTACAAAAAACCAAATATTTTAGCTCTGCAGTCTAATTAGATTACAAAAGCTCATTTCATCATTGCCCCTTTGTCAGTTGCAGAATTCCAGGTGCTACCAGGAGCAAAGCCCCACTGGAGAGGGGGAAAAGCAGAGCACGAGGGTGGTACCTGATGCCAAGAAGTCGTTCACCAGCACCAGGAACTGCTCGTCCGCCAGCTGCACGTCGCTCAGCAGGAACACGGAGCCCACGCTCTTCAGCCCAGCCTTCAGGTACAGGTTTGCCAGGTCTGCCTGCAGGTGGGAAACCAGGAGGGCTCACACCTCCACATTGCAAAGCATGGGCCAGACATAGAAATGGGATCATTCAGAACCTTCCCAGTCTCTGGGAACATCAGCACAGCCGAGGGCTGGTGCTCGGGGCTGGGCTGGGGCGTTCTCAGGTGTGGCCAGCTCAGGGCACTGCCAGGAGAGGCCAGCTCTGGCTGCAGACACACTCCAGCAAGGCATCTGCTGCTCTCCACAGCACCACATCGTGTCTAGGGTGTTTCAGTATCTCAGGCTCACAGAATCATTTAGGTTAGAAGAGCCCTCTAAGGACATCATATCCATCATATCCATCAAATCCATCAGATCCATCACATCCAGCTGCTCCCCCAGAGGGGCCAAGGCCACCACTAACCCATTTCCCCAGGTGCCACAACCACACTTTTAAATCCCTGCACGGGGGGGCACTTTCACCACCTCCCTGGGCAGCTGTGGCAGGGCTGGACAGCCCTTTCAGTGAATAAATATTCCCAATATCCACCCTGAGCCGCCCCTGGCCCAGCCTGAGGCTGTTCCCTCTCCTCCTGTCCCTGTTCCCTGGGAGCAGAGCCCGACCCCCCCGGCTGTCCCCTCCTGGCAGGGACTTGTGCAGAGCCAGAAGTTCCCCCTGAGCTCCTTTTCTTCAGCCTGAGCCCCTTCCCAGCTCCCTCAGCCCCTCCCAGCTCCATCCCTGCCCTGGACACGCTCCAGCCCCTCCATGTCCTTCCTGTGCTGAGTGTCCCAGAGCTGTCCCCAGCACTGGAGGTGCCCCAGAAGTGCCAGCACAGGGGACGGGCACTGCCCTGGCCCTGCTGCCACCCCAGGGCTGGCACATTCCAGGTGGCCTTGTCCTCTCCCACCTGGCCACACCTGGGCTCATGGTCATCCTCCTCCATTCTATTTCCCAACACCCAACAAACCTTCAGGGCAAATTCTGCTCTTTATCTCCTTCCCCTCCACCTCAGCCCTTCAAAGTCCCCCACCTTGAGGTCAGGGACACCGTAGCCTTTCCTCAGAGTGATCTGGAAGACTTCCAGGGAGCTGAGGAAGGCTGCCAGGCGGGTCAGGCTCTGCTTCCCGCTGCCTCCCACGCCGACCAGCAGCGCGTTCCCCCGCGGCGCCTCCAGGATGCGGTTGATGCGGCAGCTAAATTGAAGCGTACGGAACCTCTCGTTAATAAGAGCATTTTCCTATTTCTCTGCCCGCTGCTTTTCAATACATATTTTATTCGCTGAGAAATTGTTTTCTGAGCGGGATGAAGAATGTCAGTCTTGGAGATCTGGCAGAAATTGGTGCCAGCACAGGGGACAGGCGCTGCCCTGGCCCTGCAGCCACCCCAGTGCTGGGGCAGCCCAGGGGCCATTGGCCTTTGTGCCCACCTGGTCACACCCTGGCTCATGTCCTGTCACTGTCACCAGCACCCCCAGGGCCTTTTCCCAAGCAGCTTTCCATGCTCTCTGCCCCAGCCTGGAGCATTCTGCGGGGTCATTGTGCCCCAAGTGCAGGCACTTGGCCCTGTAGAACTACAAATTATTTGCCTCAGCCCACAGATCCATATTCCTACATCCTCCAGGAAACTCCACAAAAACATCTGCACAGACAAATGATGGGGACATAAAGGCAGAAAAGCCCCTTACACGTGGCACATGGCATCCTCAAACAGTACCAGGTTCATGGCAGCGTTGACTTCATTGTAGCTGTCCAAGGCTTCCACGAGGATTTGGTTCAGCTCCTCCCAGCTTGGAACTGGCCTATAGCCAGGTTCCCCAAGGCCTTTGGCAAAATGGCAATAAATATTCATGTGTTTAGCCTGCTCTAAAGTATCTTCAACGTCCTGTAAAAGAGAAGAAAATAGTATAGAACAAATAGAGGAAAACCCAATGCAGCTCCGAGCCACCTTCCAAGGAAACTACCGTGTTCCAGCCTTTTTGTGTCCACAACTTTGCACCTGCATATCAGAAAAGGGGAAAGAGGCACAGGAGGGAAAGAGTGGGAAAGGAAAACCCCCAGTACTGATTTCCTTTCCAATAAACCCAATCTGCCCCGTTGTCATCAGAATTAGACCTCATCAGACCTCAACACTTACATCGTAGCATTTCTTCACCATCTCCCGCTGGATTTTATCAAAAGTGTCACAATCCATTTCTTCAGCCATCCTGTCACGGTACACCCTGTTTGACTCATGCAGGTAGAGCTTCACCAGGTCCTGGGGCTGCTTCAGGCATTCAGGGGTAGAGAACAGGAGGCCCTGTGGAGAGCACAGACAGTCAGGAAACCCAGGCTTGACCCTGAGGGACCCCAGCTCAGCACCCACCCTGCTGAGTCCCCCTTAGAGCAGCCTGCACCTGAGCCCACACCAAACCCCCCAGGGATGTGTCCTTTGTTAATCCAAAACTCCCAGAGCTGCTTCTCAACCAGAAGGGTTTGGGTTGGAAGGGACCTTAAAGATCATCCCATCCCACCCCTGCCATGGGGACACCTTCCCCTGGCCCAGGCTGCCCCAGCCCCAATGTCCAGCCTGGCCTTGGGCTCTGCCAGGGATCCAGGGACAGCCCCAGCTGCTCTGGGCACCCTGTGCCAGCCCTCCCCACCCTCACATGAAGGAATTCTTTCCCAGTATCCCATCTAAACCTAATCTCTGTCAGTGGAAAGTCATTCCCCCTTGTCCTGTCACTCCATCCCTTGTCTAAAGTCCCTCTCCAGCTCTCTCAGAGCCCCCTCAGGCACTGGAAAGTCACAGTGAGGTCACTTCAGAACAATCCTCAGGCTGAACAACCCCAGCTCTCCCAGCCTTTCTTCAGAGCAGAGCTGTCCCATCCCTCTGATCATCCTGGTGCCCCTCTGGACTGTCTCCAGAAGCTCCAGGTCCTTCCTGGGAGGTCCCCTGGTGCTGGGACCCCTGAGCTGGACAAGTGCTTCAGGTGAGGTCTGACAATGCAGCACAGAGGGGTAGAATCACCTCCCTCAACCTGCTGCCCAAACAGCCTGGGGATGGCTGTTCCCCACATCCTTCTGGAGGTTTCTATCCATCACACCCATTTCAATCCCCCACCCAGCCTCCCCTGGCCGGGCTGGGGTCCTGCTCCCAGCAGGTGGGGCCCTGCAGAGCCAGGCAGCAGCCCAGACTTGTGGCTCTCCCATCCCAACCCCATGCCACGAGTGCTTTGTCAAGAAGGAAAAATGGTTTGGAAACGTTACTGGTGGCTATTTTTTCTTTTAATCAATTAATTCTAATTAGGTGCATTCTGCCTGCAGGAAATATCAGTTGCTGTCTGCTTAGCACAGTATGTTTACCATGAACTCCATTAAAATGCATAAAAGAATTATATTTCAAAGAGGTGTCGCCTATACTAAGCCTATTAGCAGCACACAGGGTTTTCAATGGTATGAATTAAACAGACAGCTTTTATTCCTAACATCTAATTATTTATACATTAAATATTAAATGCATTGAAAGCAATGTAAAGCAGGCCCTCTCAGCTCACTGGTCCATGGCTCAGATTGTTTGGGTTTCACATCTGTCATTACAGCTGTCAAATTATTTTATTTATTCCAGAAAAAAAAATAAAATTGGTGAGAAAAGCTGACAACTCAAAGAGAGGAAGGAGAAACACATCAGATCTTAAACTGATTAAAACAGAATTCAGAATCACTCAATCCCTCTAAAGGGACTGAATCTAAAGACCCCACACCCCAAAAACACCAGGGACACATGGCTGTGGGTCACTGCATCTGGGATGGAGGTGGGGCCAACATTAAAAAGAAACAAAAAAAGAGGGTAAGAGGATGGAGAACCCCTTGAAAGGAGAATGAGGAGCATTCCTGTCACCACCCCCTGGCCCAGAGCTGGGATCTGGCAGGATGTTTTCTGTTACCCCCCAACCCTGGCACATTCAGCAGATCAAATTAAAGCCTCCCACTCTCTTGATGCTTCTGTTCCCTCCCTGCACCTCTCAGAGCCCAGATGAGCTGGAAGGCAGATTTAACACAACCCACATCTCCGGTCCAAGCTGCTGATGCTCAGCTGAGCACAACCACAGGCCTCACTCCTTCCTGACACACTGCAGTTATTCACTTGCTCAAGGTCCTGGTCCCACATTTCCCTGTCTGTCATTCCTTCAGCTCCTGTCTGGCAGGCACAAGCACTGAACTTGCACGTACCCGCTTTGTGAAACAGATGTTAACAAGGACAGTGACAAATTGCCAGCTGGGGGTTTAGAACAGGCTATGGTGCTGACCCTCGCTTTGGCTGCTGAGGAATTTATCAAATTTTATTAATCAGCCTGAAACTCTGAAAGGCTCTTTGAGCAGTAACACTGGCTGCTTCAAAGCAGGAGACTGCTGGGGAAAACAGAACACAAAATCCCACCAAGGATGGAATACAACACTTCTGAAGCTGAACTACTTCACTTTGGTACAGTGGCTGGTAATTCAGTTTCAGTGGTAAAATCAAAGCTGGTTTGGATTGATTTATCAGCTCTTTAAATGCCATCCTGCATGCACAATGCTGAGCACCTGAGAGTGCCACCAAGCTGTCCTGGCTCTGTCAGAGCAGCTGAACTGGTCCCTGCTGTCCTCTCCTCAGGACCAGCAGCCCACAGAGCACCCAGCACCTGCCCCATGCAGGAAGAGCTTCCCTGTGTGCTGGGGGGTGCCATGGACCCCCACACCCACACCAGTGGGATGGGGCTCACCAGGACAAGCCCAGCTCCATCACACCCACAGGAGCCCAGAGTTGTCTCCAGTTTGTCCTTTCTCCAGCCAGAGACACTTCACACCCCTCAAAATCGACACCTCCTTCTGGAACTGTGCATCCCTCCCCACTGGCCAGAGGAGGCTGGAAAGTAAATAAGCTTTTGAGTGATTTTTCCCCACAGTCATGGGTGATGGCTCTGGAATTCTTCCAACACCAGTCAGGAGTCAGGGAATGGCCAAAGGTCACCCCTGTAGCTCAGGGGACACCCATGCCATGTCATTACTGAGTGGGACACTGTGTCTGCCTCAGCAAGGGCCAGAGGAACCACAGCTGCCCGTGACATCAGGACAAACCCCACAGGACAGGAGCTGCACTTACTTGGAAGATATTGGAGAAGTCTCTGAGGTTGAAAACATAGTGGAACTTGACAGCTGTGGGCAGGAAAGTGGCAGCCACCCTCCGATGCAGCCCCAGGGCCAGGGCAATGAGCTGCTGGGCTGATTTTTGCACAGCCTCTGAGAAATTCCCAGTGGCCAGGTGCTGCACTAAGATGGTGCTGTAGATCCTGGACAAGGCGTCCTGATCAGGGTTGGACAGAGCGAAGACACAGAAGTGACGCTGAGGAAGAGAAAGTGAGATGTGGAAAGGTCAGAGAGATGGGAAACCACCAAACCACAGCCCTTCCTGTGGCTGGACATAGCACTGAACAATCTCATCTGGGCTCCACTTCCCAGGAAAGGTTGGTCCAGATGATGCTTTGAGGTCCCTTCCAGCCTGGGATGCTCTGTGGTCTCATGACTTGTGAAGTCCACCAGAGCTATGTGCCAGCAGAGGACAGCTGGCAGGTGCCACCTTCTGCTGCCTTGACAAAGCATTTGCAGTGGCATTTCATGAGGGAAGCTCAGTCCATTGAAGAGCTGAAAGGTCTGAAGGTCCCCTGGGGAAGCTCTGGCCTGTCTCTGGTAGGAGCAGCCCCTGGAAGGTGCCACCTCCCAGAAGACCCTTTGTTGATTAGGAACTTGCAGAGGAAGAGAACATAGAATGGTTAAGGTTAGAAAAGACCTCTAGAATCATCCAGTCCAACCTTTGAACAAATCCCAAACCGTGCTGTGGACTGCCACATCTACTCATTTTTGAAGATATCCAGCGTTGGTGACTTCACCACTTCCCTGGGCTGAAATGTCCAATGCCTGACCACCAAAAGACTTTCAAGAGCTACGGTCCAGCAGTAAATACCAGCCAGAGGAAGGTAAAAATCTGCCTGTCTGAACCAGATGTTTTCCTGAGAGTGGGTGTCCAGCTGGCTGGGAACTTGTGACTTCTTCCTCCCACTGAGCAGCAAAACAAGAGGAAACACAAGGGAGAAAGGCAGCAATTCTGCTGCCTGTCCATCAGGATCTGCCTCTCCTGAAGCCTCGAGCCTGAGCAATCCACCCAAAAATCAAGGCTGTGGAGCAGGGCTTTACCTGGAGCCGGGGGTTGATGGTGAAGCTCCCCGCAGTGGGGTTCATGCAGGACACGTACTGCACGTTGCTGATCTCCTTCAGGGACAGCCTGCTCCTGTCGTACCTTGGGGCACAGCAAAAGCCACAGATGGTGACCACAGCCAGGTCACTGTCCCCTGAGTGTGTCTGTGAGCTGCCAGGACCCTGTTGGCTTCAGGGGGCCACAGAGGCTGCTGTGTGTCTGCACGTGGCCCAGCACACAGGGGGAAATCCTGGGGGGAAATCCTGCAGATAACATTTCCATCAGCTGGTAACAAGTGCTGAGCAAAGCTCTCAGGCCAGACCCAGCACTGGCACAGAAATTGTGGGAAAACACAGGGGTGCCTCTGGTCCAGGAGAGCCCCTGGGTCACTGCTGCAGCCAGAGCAGCCCAGGGGAGCTGGAGCTGTGCTCTTGTCCCTCCTCAGCACCCTGGGCTGAGCACTGGGGCTGCAGTGCCCAAAGGTGCTGCTGAGAGCAAGGCAGGGAGCCTGGAGCTGCCTGGGAGGGGACAGGTGGCACTCGGTGTCCCCTCCACATGCCATTGCTCCCAAACATCCCACACACCTCTCTTCTTGCCCAGCTCCCCAACACCCACAGCCCTGAATTTCTGCTTCCACCCTGCTGTGGTTGGGGAGATTTTGTCCAAGTCTGGGCACACACAGAGCTGAGGAGACTGGGAATGTCTCTGTGTCTCTGCCTTGTTTCTCCCGTGGGAGAGCTGTGAATATTCCTGTCCCACTGCCTGTGGTGTAAAACCCTCCAGCCTCCTTCCAAAACACAGCTGCTGGTTTTCCTACAGATTACCTCTGCCTGGAAAACGACTGCCTGCTGCTGCCTGACTGAAGACAGCATCAGGAGCTCCCAGCAGGGCAGTCCATGGCCCCCCTCCATGCTCAGCACCACAGGGGATGTTTGCTGGGGCCATGGGGCACCCCAGGGTGCACAGTGCTCTCCTCACCCACAGCCTGCCAGCCAGCTCCAACACGGGGAAGAGGGCTCTGCATTCATCTCAAACCCTGTTCCCAACACCACACTGCACAAAAGGTCTCAGCCCAGAGCCCCAGCAGCCTCGTACCAGTGGCCATAGTCCAGGTGCTGCCTGAGCAGGGTGTGGGGCTGCACGGTGCCGTACGCGTCCACCTCGGGCATGTTCAGGTCGTCCATGAAGTACACCAGCCTCTTGGTGCCTGGAGGGCCGTAATTCCTGCCAGCCTTTTTCTCCAGAGGCTTCTCCAGCACACCTGTAGGGGCAGCAGTGACTGGGAATGATTGCTGGGGGCAGCTGATGCCTCAGTTTCAGCTGTGATATTCTGCAGGTTCTGCCCTGCACTGGTACCTAACTCTGAACTCCACACAAAGTGTCAGCAAGGTCTCCTCACAGCTCAGGCACACACAACAATCCTTCTCCAGCCCCACAACCAAGGACAGCGCTGCAGCTCCAGGCCCAAAAAGTGCAACCAGCAGGGAATTGAGGAGAGCAAGCTGGGAGGATGGGACTGCATCACCTGCAGCTGCAATTGCACAATTCACCCCAAGCTGGAAATGGAGCAGAACTGATCCAAGAGTGAAACTCCTGAGCCAGGGCCCATCCTGGGTGCAGCCACGGCCGGGCTCTTGCAGTGCCCAAGGTGCATCCTTGGAAGGGCTTTTAATAAATCCCTGCTTTATTCCTTTAACCCTGCCCAGCCTCTGCTCCAGGAGCCTCTCCAGGCACTACAGGGAGCTCCAGCCCATCCACCTGTGATGTTTGTGGCTGCTCTTGGCACAGGACACTGCTCCCAGCAGGACAGTGGCTGTTCCCAGGTCAGGGGCCCTGTCTGAGGCTGGCAGGATGGTGGCTGTCCCCAGGCTGTGGCTGGGAGCCGTGAAGGGCACTTTGGGCAGATTTTTGGTCCAACTCCATCCAAATAACAAAGTTTTCAATGTCTCCTCACAAAAAAACCCACAGCATACTGTGTCTGCTACAAGCCAGGTCTGCTTCAGAGCAAACACAAGCTCCTCATGCAAGATAATGCCTTTTGCATCCCTCCTGCATATTTGTTTTAACTCAGTCCTCCTGGCTGAGATTAGCCTGATCCCCAGCACAGCACCCTGAGTCCCCTCCACTGCCTGTGTCCCCAGGTACGGACAGCAGTGGCCTGGCACTGGGATGGATCCAAGCAGGTGCTGGAACACAAAGCCCATGAGCTGATTTTCTGAAAGAAAATGCAGTTTTTCCATCTTTTAGATAAAGGAAAAGGGTGGCTTTAGGGTCTGGACAACTTTCAAACAATCAGAATAAAATTACCTATAAAAATACACCAAAGAGAATCAGAGAATCACAGAATGGTTTGGGTTGGGAGAGACCTTAAAGATCATCTCATCTCACCCCAGCCATGGCAGGGACACCTTCCCCTGCCCCAGGCTGCTCCAGCCCCAATGTCCAGCCTGGCCTTGGGCACTGCCAGGGATCCAGGGGCAGCCCCAGCTGCTCTGGGCACCCTGTGCCAGGGCCTGCCCACCCTCACAGGGAACAATTCCTGCCCAAAATCCCATCCAGCCCTGCCCTCTGGCACTGGGAGCCATTCCCTGTGTCCTGTCCCTCCATCCCTTGTCCCCAGTCCCTCTCCAGCTCTCCTGGAGCCCCTTCAGGCCCTGGAAGGGGCTCTGAGCTCTCCCTGGAGTTTGAGTCCAGAGAAGAGCAAGGAAGCTGAGCAAGGAGGGGCTGAGGGAGCTGGAAAGGGGCTGAGCCTGGAGCAAAGGAGCTCAGGGGGAACTTCTGGCTCTGCACAAGTCCCTGATAGGAGGGGACAGCCGGGGGGGTCGGGCTCTGCTCCCAGGGAACAGGGACAGGAGGAGAGGGAACGGCCTCAGGCTGGGCCAGGGGAGGCTCAGGGGGGACAGCAGCAGGAATTTCCCCATGGAAAGGGAGCTCAGGCCTTGGAAATGCCCAGGGAGGTTTGGAGTGCCCATCCCTGGAGGTGCCCATGGAATCCCTGGAGGTGGCACTCAGAGCTCTGGGCTGGGGACAAGGTGGGATGGGGCTGGATGGGCTGGGAGATCTTTTCCTGTGAGTCTCTTCACCAGACTGAACAGCCCCAACACCTCCAAGTTCCCTGATTCCCTCCCCAGCACTACCCAAATCTCCAGATAACCCAACAAGACTCAATTCCACCAGGAGCTGTCCCATTCCCACGCAGTTTCACACACGAGTAAAGGAGAACATGGAGAGAAAACTTCTCATTTGGAAGCTCTGGAAGATTCCCATTTGTTTTAGCAGAAGGCTGAGGTTATGTGTTGCTCTAGATTGTGGCATATTGAGAATATTTACAATGCTGGAGTGATATTTAATGCAAATCACCCCACACTGCTGCACAAAATGTTTTATAGGTTATTGATTTCTTTCACTGCAGCCTGAGCAACCTTTCCTGCCTCAGGAAGGGGCAAAGCAAACAGCAGCAGCTTTTCTGGGTGCTGGGATGATTTTCCTGCCAGGGGCTTTCTTGGAGCCCATCCTCACTGCCAGGGGCTCCCAGCCCCCCTGGAGATGGAGGCAGAATTTGTTTTCCTGGCAGTTTGGGGTTATCACCAGTCCTGTGAGCAGCAGCATGGCGAGGAGCAGTCCTGTGTAATTAGGGACAACTGGGAGTTTTGATAACAATTTTGTGCAAATGCACACTCCAGCCATTCCTTATCAAGGGCAAAAGTTATTAGGGAAAATTTATATTCTGGCTTTTTTTTAAGACCACAAATCTTTTAAAACCCCATTTGTTTCCTGCTTGGGTGCCCTGCAGACAGCCTGGTTACCCACTAAGAATTCAGCTGTTTTCTTGTCACAGACACTTCTGCACAAAGCCATGAATTGTGCTCAGAAAAATGATAAATTTTTCCTCAGTGGAGTCTCTCTCCCCCTTCACTAAAACCACAATATTTGAAATTTCTGGTAGCAAGTCAAATTAAGTGTTTCAAATAAGCATTTAATTTAAATTTAATTAGGCCTTAATTAACATATAAAATCAGCCCTTTTCGAGGTTAAACAAGGATGCAGGAGATTCATCATAGTGAAATGCAATTACTGGGGATGAAGTGACATGTTTGTGGAAGTTGCATTTTAATTCAAAGCCTATCCCACAATAATCCTGAAGGGTTTGGGCTCCTGACATCCCCATCAGCCCCTCAAACACTCACTGCACACCAGAATTGGCAAGAGTGGCTCCTCTCACCCTGATGGCCAAGGGGGAAACAATACCCAACCCAAAAAAACCAACATTTATTGTCATTTTCTGCAGGCAGATGTGGAGTGGGAAGGTGGGGAATGAGGACAGGGGTCCAGCTGACGGAGGAGCAGGGGTTCAGGAGGCCATGGAGCAGCACCCCAGAGATCCAGGCTCCACAGGAGGTGGGATTTGGTCACAATACACCAAAGAGAATCCCCAAACTGTGCCCAGGCTTGGGCACAGAGAGCTTACCTCCTTTTAACCCCTTTTGCACATGAAACTCTGTAAGCTACAGGTCCACAGAGACTGTTTGAAACACATCCCTGAAGAGTGCAGCTCTGCACCTTAAAAATCTCTGTCCCAACAGGCACCTTGGTTAAGAATTCCTGGCTTTCAGGTTGGCTCTCTCCAAAGTAAATAAAAACTAAAATCCCAAACTGCTTTGGATTCACATTTTACAAATCTAAAGAGGCACCTGCTGGGGAAGGAAAAACAGCAGCCAGCTGACAAACTCTACAAAAAGGGACAAATTAACTATAAAATGAGCAGTGGGGAAGGATGCCAAGCAGCATAAATCACACTTGCCTGCGATGAAGACGTGCTGGGCTCTGCAGAGGAAGGAAGGGGAGGGCTCAGCCTGGAGCTCAGAGCAACAGGGACACCCTGTACCTGCCCCACACCTGCACACACTCACCTGGGCAGGTGGGGAGCACCAGGGTCCCCCCAGGCAGCTCAGCCCCCTCCCCAACCCAGGGCACTTCCCACTCCAGGAGGAAAAGGAGAAAGGGAGGTTGCAGCCATCATGCTGCCCCTGGCTGTGAGACTGGCCAGAGGGGGAGGTTTTACCCATTTTCTTGAAGGACAAGTAGCCCAAAAAATTTGCTGAGTGCAGAGGCACCAGCAAGCCCAGAAACCTTCCAAGCCTGCCCCAGAGAGCAGATGTGGCCCCACAGCATGGCCCCAGAGCATGGGTCCCTTCCAATTCAGAATTTTCTGGGATTTCAGGACATGCAGGTTAAATCCAGCTGCATAAAGGAAACCGTGTGGTTTACAGTGACTCACAGTTGTAATTCAACTCAAACCAGGTTGCTTTGTTACTGTTTAATAAATACATGTGAAATTATTTTATCTCTTGTTGGACACCATTCCAAAATGAGATACCTTTCAAGAATTTCCTAATTTTTCTTCATCTCTGGAGAGACTACACAGCAAAACTGACTACCTTAGTCTCAAACTTGATTTTTCACTGATGTTTCAAAATCCTCATGGCAATATTCTTATGGACTTTCCTGGGGCCAGAAATTCCTTTGGGGTCTGAGCCCCCCAGGTCAGCAAGCTCTGAGCCCCTGGGGAGGGGCTGAGCCCTGCTCCATGGACAGGTTGGGCAGGGTAGGACAGCCCCAGGAACCAGCCCTGGCTTCCATATCCATTAGCACCATCCTCACTGCTAATTGGGATGCAATTCCCATCACTGCACCCTGAGGACAGCTTGGATCCTCTCCAAGAAACCCATCTCGTTCTTCCATTGCAGCATGTTAAAGACACCCTTCACGTCAGAGACAAGCCACAAAAACCACAGCAGATTGAAGCCTGGCCTTTGGCACAGCTCCGAACCAGGGGGTTAAGAATGCAAATTCTCAGGTTGGAAAACATCTCCACAAAAACCAGGGCTCTGCTGAGCAGAGAGTTTCACTGTGGGATTGTCAGTGTGCCCACAACAACACGAGCAATTCACCCACGAGTCTTTCCTTGAGCTTCCCAGTGCACATCCCGCTCCAAACCCCAATGGATGCCTCAGGAATGTCACAGAATCACACAGAACCATGCAGAATCACTGAATCACAGAATGTCACAGAATCACACAGAACCATGCAGAATCACTGAATCACAGAATGTCACAGAATCACACAGAACCATGCAGAATCACTGAATCACAGAATGTCACAGAATGTCACAGAATCACACAGAATCACACAGAACCATGCAGAATCACTGAATCACAGAATGTCACAGAATGTCACAGAATCACAGAGTCACAGAATCACACAGAATCACAGAATAACACAGAACCACTAAATCACTGAATCACAGAATGTCACAGAATCACACAGAGTCACAGAATCACACAGAATCACACAGAATCACAGAGTAACACAGAATCACTAAATCACTGAATCACAGAATGTCACAGAATCACTGAATCACAGAATGACAATCACAGAGTCACAGAATCACACAGAATCACAGAATAACACACAATCACTAAATCACTGAATCACAGAATGACAGAATCACACGGAGTCACACAATCACAAATAATGACAGAATGACACAGAATCACTGAATCACAGAGTCACAGAATCACACAGAACCATGCAGAATCACTAAATCACAGAATGTCACAGAATCACTGAATCACAGAATCACTAAATCACTGAATCACAGAATCACACAGAGTCACAGAATCACAGAATAACACAGAATCACTAAATCACAGAATGTCACAGAATGTCACAGAATCACAGAATGACAGAATCACACGGAGTCACACAATCACAAATAATGACAGAATGACACAGAATCACTGAATCACAGAGTCACAGAACCACACAGAATCACACAGAGTCAGAGAATCACACAGAATCCCTAAATCACAGAATCACACAGAATGACAGAAGGACAGAACCACACAGAATCACACAGAGTCACAGAATCACACAGAATCCCAGAATTAACCTGGCTGGAAAAGACCTTTGAGATCACCGTGACCTGTGACACAACACCTCCTCATCAGCCAAACCCAGCACTCAGTGCCACATCCAGGCTTTCCTTAAACACCTCCAGGGATGGTCACTCCCCCGCCTCCCTGGGCAGCCCATTCCAATGCCCAAACACCCTTTCTGTGAAGAGATTCCCGATCTCCAGCCTGGAGCTCCCCTGGCCCGTTTGAAGAGCTTACCTTGCAGCACAGCAGAGGTGGTGTAGTAGTTGAAGGGGACCTTCTTGACCAGGAAGAGGTCTGTGTCCAGCGAGCAGAGCGTGTCCCCCAGCAGCACGGACTTGCCGGTGCCAGCAGCGCCCACCAGCAGCACGGGGCGCCGGCGCTGCAGCAGCCTGGCCACCAGGAACCGCAGGCGAATCGTCTCGGCCGTGGGCACCAGGCAGGCCTGGGGGCACAGCAGCCACCTCAGCGCCCCCAGCCTCCATGCTGATGCCTTATGTTTTGTGATTTTAGATTTTCCAGCCTCTGTACTGCGTTAGGGTGTAACTCTGAACTCCATACAGAGTGTTGGTAAGCTCTCTTCACATTTTGGTCAGATAAAACAATCCTTCCTGGCCTGAGGGCCAAGGACACCCTCTGCCTCAGGCCCCAAAAAGCATAAACAAAAGTGAATTGGGGGAATGTGACTTCATTACCTGAAGCTGGAACTGGAGGATTAAGCCCTGATTGCAAATTGACCAAACGTATTTCTGCCTGAAAAACTCGTGACCATCACCCAGCTTGGGTGCAGCCTCTGGGAGGCTTTGACTGCTCAAGGTGAATTTATTGAAGGTCTTTAATAAATACCCACTTTATTATCTTAATCTTGTCCAGCCTCTGTTCTAAGTAGCCATTCCAAGGCATCAATGCCATGATGATGTTTTTCCTTTCCTTTTTATGCACTTTTTATGTGTTCTCAGTATTCCTGCAATTCTTTAAGCCTGGTGTCCTAGCATAGTCCTGGATTCTGCTTGGCAAGAAGACCAAACATCCCAAAAGCCTCACAGGAGGAGGCCAGAAAGCCTTAAGCTGTCTTGAGAAGCCAGGGTTTTCTCCAGAACATATCCTACAAACTAGGATTAAACCCATCTGGGGTGAATAGTTTAAAATAAAAAGATGTCATGCCATCCATTGGAAATCTTTGTAGGAAATGCTAATTTGCAAGGTCTATAATATTGTATATGTGGTATACCAAGGGTGTGTATTTCAACATATTCCACCTTGACAAATAGTTGCACCTTAAAGATCCTTATTAAATACCAAGGTAAAAATCCTTTTATATCCCTTGACTGTGTCTGACAATTGTAGGATGAAGAAAAGGCATCACCACCACCCCACAGCCACCTCCTGTGAGAGCCAGGAGTGAGTCAGGTGAGCCCAGCTTCCAGGCTGCACTGGGGAAGGAATGATCTGCTGCTGCCAGCTATTAAATGAAATTAAATGAAAGACTAAAATCCATCTTTCCAGCAGAACCTCTGGGAGCAGCATCTGGACCCCTCCACAGAATTACACCTTCCTAAAACAGTGATGATTTTTACAAGTCATCTGCTCACTGTGGCACCTCTGAAAAAAAACAGAGAGGTGCAACTGGCAACCACAATTCACTACCTGAGGAACTCTTTTTTTGGCCCAAACACAAAGCCAACTCTATTTGCAGCCACGGAGAATAACAACAATGGAGTCTCTGAGGCTTTGTCCCTGCTCTGTCTCACCACTTCTCCCTGGGCACAGCAGCTCCCTGCCCCTGCTGAACATCACTCATGTTTGGAAGATGGATGGAGGTTGTGCTGCTACAGTCAAAGCACAGCAAAAAAGATGGGCAATTGAGCTGTATCCCATAAAGAATTCCATCAGTGCCTGACCTTTCACCAGACTTCACTGAAACACCCACATTCACTCAGTAAAACACAGGAGCTCCCCCAGCCCAGCAGCCTGCAGGGGTCACCTACCTGCAGTGGCACCTCTGGATCAAATTCAAACTGGGGAAGAAGCTTAGACCAAGGCTCAAACTTCTTTGTTTCTGGATCAACATAAAAGTCAAAGACTGTGCCCTGAGAAGGAAACTTGATCGTCTTGAATTCTGTCACCCACCACTTGCTGAACTCCACTCTGTAGTCCACAAGCTGCAGGACAAAAGGAGGGAAAAACAGGCAAATCTGGAGAGATTCATTAGAGATGGAGAATGTTATTTATACCCGTCCACCAGAGTGGGATTAGTCCTTAAAATATATTCCACAGCTTAACAATCTTATCCTTTTTCTTATTATTAAGTCTAATTTTTCACTTTCTTCATTTTTTCTCATCACTCCTATTTATTCCCCTAAATAATTCATCCTCTGTGTTGATCACTCCTAGTATGTCTGAGATTAGACAGATGGATCAATTTGAAAAAGAGAAATACGTGCCTATGACTAAACAGACACTTGATTGATTTTTGGTGCCTACTTCTTCCAACAGACAAGGACACCACATCCATCTCCATCCGTGGCCATGGGTAGTCAGAGCATGCATACCAAATCTCTTCCTCATAAATCACACTGCCCTGCAAACACTTGGCTGTTGGTTTCTGGCCTCTTTTCAAGCAGGAGCAGCAGGACTGCAGACCCCAGTTCAGCAAAGAATGGGAGAGGCACTGATGCCATGGAGCCCAGCTCCTGCTTTCCTGCTTTTCCCCCCTCTGTCTCTCCATGCATGAGGATTTTCAAGCATCTGAATTTTTTGGGAGCTGGGGTGACAGTTTTTGCTTTAGACACTGAGTCAGGATTTGCAAAATGTGCTTAGTCCCCTTCCCTGCCTCAGGTTCCCTCTGTGAAACTGGGCCAGGCACTGTCTGAACCCTTCCCACGCAGAGCACAGGGACTGCAGCCCTCACTCAGCCCTGGGCAGAAATGGGGGGGGGAAGGAGAGGGAAAGTGCTGCTAAAAAGATGTCTGGGAGAGAGCAGATGCATCACTGAGCCAGTTCTAGCAGCACAGTTTGCTCCTGGGACATCTCCATTAGGTGTCTCCTCCCCACAGCCACCCCCAGGGCTTTTGGGGCCAGGTGGGACCATGGGCAGCTCGGCCTCCCTCGGGAAATCCGGCTTTGAACTGTGTCCTCTGCCAAGCTCCCCGAGCCACCACACATCAAAAGACCAGAGGATTTGAAAAACACATTATTAGCATCCAAGATTCTGCAGTCTCGTGCTACCCAGAGAGGCAGAATGACTGTAATCTCCTTTCTCCTGTTGTCACGACTCCTCAGCCCGGCAGCAGAAGAGGGATGTGCAGCGCTGCTAAAAGCTTTCTCACAGTGCTGCCTCGCCCTGCTCGCAGTGCTGGGAGGGGCTGAGCCCTCAAGTGCAGTGGTCCCAGCCCCAGCTCTATTGCCAGAATGGTGTTGAGCTCAAACTGCTTCCTTAACAAAAACCCCATATGGATTTCTGCTAATTTCAGAGCCTGGAAATGGCAAATCTATCATCTGTTTTTATAGAGGGGCTCTGCTCCCCACCAACAAACGCTGAGCAGTGGGAAGCCTTCCAGCCTGTTTCTCCTGACATTTCGACAGCAAAAGGTCACCAGGAAGGGCACCTTCAGCAGGGAGCAATAAACAGCTTTTATATTGGATCATTTCTCATCAGGCTCCCCCTCGCTCGGACGCTGTGTGCTCACGCTCTCCTCCCTGACATTTACAGAGCAGCACAGGCAGCAACGCCCAGAACCCTCCCAGCAGGATGCTGAGCCTGCTCCCAGCTCCTCCTGCCACCAAGGAGCTCCTCCTTGGCACACCCAGCTGTGCCAAGGCCCTGCCACGCCAGGACTGACAGCCATGGCACGGGAATGCCACGTCCAAGTGCCACCAGCTGCACCCCAGCCAGACCCAGGGGCTGAAGTTCCTGCCCAGCTTGTGCTGCTGGGTGAGGGCCAGCCCGGCTCCCTGGGCTTGAAAGTCACCCTGACACAAGCCAGGCTGTGGTTTTCCCAGCTGGCACACAGGGAATGGAGGGTTATGTTCTCCACAAGGACCACAAAAGCTGGTCTCGCTCTCCACAGCCTCGAGGTGGTGGCACCAAGGGAGCACCAGGCTGAGCTTGGCCGCTCTCCAGTGTTTCCCCCTGGATAATGAGGCCTTTCACAAAAGGGATCGTTTAGTTCAGGTTTCCAGGTCAAACAACATCACTGGCACAGCTTTAGGGAAAGCAGTAAAAGTAGGAGGAAAAACAAAAGGCAGTAAAAGCTCTCCTGAAAGATGCTGATGTGGCACCTCCCTTCTTACCTGGTCCTGGAACATGGACCCACCGAAGGCCCAGACAGCAGCAAAGACAAAGTAAAGTTCATAAAGCTCCTTGGGACAGTCAGGAGGTGTGTTGTCCTCCGTCAGGAGGCATTCCAGGAGGTAACACAGCATCTGAACCATGCTCTGCTCAGGAATGGGAATAATCTTCTTAAATCTGAGGGATAGAAATGGAAAACATAATTGGGAAATATAACTGGGTGAAGCAGCAGGGTTGCTCCCAGCCCAGGAAAGCAAGGCAGGAATGCTTTGCCAGAATATCAGCATTTTCCTTGGCAGCAGTGGGTGTCTCATTCCCTGGAAAAGCACTAAGAACAGCCATCCTCTGCCTGGCCCCGCTGGCACTGGCACACACACACGTAATAACAGCAATCAGAAGTTTCAGGCATTTAAAAACTTTGATCCTCCTGAAAGAAATAAAATGGAGGAGTTGCTAAAGGCAATGATTTCCTGGGAACGCGAGGAGTTCAAAAGTGGTCAAATAGAGGAGTAATAAAATAAAACCTTTCATCTTGCCATTTTACATTCGTTTAAGCTACACTTACAGAATTCCAAACTAATATTGTAGCAGCACTGAAGTCCTCCATAAAGTAATTAGAGCTATTTGAAAGGTTGGTTCTACAATTTCTGAATTAAGCAAGCTACCAAAGTACTCAGCTCGGGGATGGTGCAGCTAATCCTGGGGATTTCATGGTCTGACAATTGTTCAGCAGAGAGAGCTGGAGATGCTCAATGGGCTTTGCTGCCAACAGCTTTAAAGTTTGGGCACCCAGAGAGAGAGCATCTCCCCAGCAAGATTCCCAACTCCCAGTCCCAAGGAGCAAGGCTTGCACTCAAGCAGCTCCTCCTGACACCTCCTCCTTGGGGCTGATGGTGCTCAGGTTCAGTTGTTCACTGAATTTTCTTTCTTTTTACTATTTTTTTTTTTTTTTTTTTTAATGAAATTGCAGGTATGGGGAGCAAGCAGAGGATGGAGAATCACACAATCATAAACTAGTTTGGGTTGGAAGGGAACTTTTAAAAATCACCTATTCCCACCTCTGCCATGGCAGGGACACCTCCCACTGTCCCAGGATGCTCCAAGCCTGGGATTCACTGCCAGAGATCCAGGGGCAGCCCCAGCTGCTCTGGGCACCCTGTGCCAGGGCCTGCCACCCTCACAGCCAGGAATTCTTCCTAACACCTAATCTAAGTTTCCCCTGGTTCAGTTTAAGAGCATCACTCCTTGCCTTGTTTTTCACACTCAGTGTCCAGCCGTGGGACACCCCCAGGCTGGATGCTCACACAGAGGGACTCAGCTGTGCTCAAATGCTTCAGGAAAGAAATCCAAGAGAGAACTTCCTCTGGAGCAATCCCACCCTCAAACACCAGCTTCCCCCACATCCCCAAGGGGCAGGAAAATATGTGGGGAGAGGATAGAAGATGATCTGCTCTGCATCTTCCACACTTTCTTTCAGCAGTGTTCTGAAATCTGCTCTACTCACCCAAAACTTGTGTACTGAACTCGGGTCTGACCTGACACATCAGGAGAGGCTTTCCCTTTAGGATCTCCTGGATTTAATCTCCAAGAGATACAGAACTGACACAAGCACAGGAGCCATCAAATCAATATCCAAGGAGAACCAGATCAGTCCAGCCAAGGATGGGCAGGAGCATCAGCTGCCTGCTAACCCCAATTTCCTGGAGCTGAAGCCAGTGGCACTCAGGGCTCCTGGGGACAAGGAGGCCACTGGGCAGCCCTGGAGCAGAGCTGGTGTGGAACGTGGGGAGTGACCACCTGCCATCAGCAGGGGACACAGCCTGCAGTGGTACCTGGCTCTCAGGGTGTCCAGGCACACGGGCAGGTACTTGTCAAACAGAATGGTCAGGTTGGCTCTCTCAGACTGCACCTCCCGCCCGTCAATCCAGCTGCTCACGGGGGGATTCCAGCCCAGATCCGAGGGGTTGAGGTACAGGATCCCTTGAGGCGCAGGAGAAGAGAGAAGAGTAAGGACACAGGCTCTCCCTTTTTCCACCAGAAACCTCCAGCTGAAACTGAAACCCTGTCAAGTACACCTGGTCCCTCATCACCTGCCCCCTGCGAGGAGATGTAACTCAGGACACCAGCACACCTCTCATGACCTGCCCCAAATTTACAACATGGTGTTCCCTTAGTCCTGTTATTGCTCTGGGCCCCAGACACCAGGGGACACCTCCATTCCCCGTTCCCATGCACTGCTGCAAAAGATCAGAGTTCTTTGGGGTAAAGGCTGCTCTCTCCTCAGCAGCCCCACACGGAGCTGTGCAGGGGTGTTCTCTCAGCAGTGCTGCAGCCAGGACCCCACAGCAGCAGTAGGAACACTCCAAGTACACCCCCAAGGGGATGACAGACCCCATGTGGACTCAGGATCCTCAGTGAGCCTCAGGAACACACCCTGCATGCCACAGACAGCTGTGCTCCCAGCCTGGGAGCCTTCAAAGGGACCAAGAGCAGCCAGGGAACAGCCAATGGCCCCTGCTGCGAGGGGCAGGACTCACCTGCCCGGGACACGGTGGCCGGGGTGGCCGTGCGCAGGTGGCTGATCTCAAACAGCAGCCTCATGGTGGGGTTCAGAGGGATCCTCTCATTGCTGGCCAGGGTCAGCACCTGCATGTGCAGACAGACAGACAGACAGACAGACAGACAGCCTAGAGCTCTGCCAGGGGCAGGAATGAAGAGCACTGCTGAGCTCAGCTGCCCAGCCCAGCACCTTGAGGCACAGCAGCAAAGGGCTGCAGCCCCAGCAGGACATGGGGGGGTTCTGCCCCTCTGCCCCATTCAGACCCCACCTGCAGAGCTGCCCCAGCCTGGGCCCAGCACAGGGAGCAGCTGGAGCTGCTGGGGAGAGCCCAGAGGAGGCTCCAGGATGAGCAGAGGGATGGAGCAGCTCTGTTAGTTTAGAGAAAACTGGGGTTGCTCAGCCTGAAGAAGGGTCTGGGGTGACCTTACTGTGGCCTTTTGGTACCTGAAGGGGCTTCAGGAGAGTGACTTTGGACAAGGGCCTGGAGTGACAGGACACAGGGAATGGCTTCCCACTGCTAGAGGGCTGGGATGGTTGGGATATTGGGCAGGAATTGTTCCCTGGTACAGGTGCCCAGAGCAGCTGGGGCTGCCCCCGGATCCCTGGCAGTGCCGAAGGGACAGGTCTTGGAGCAGCCTGGGATGGTGGAAGGTGTCCCTGCCCATGGCAGGGGTGGGATGGGATGAGCTTTAAGATCCCTTCCAACCCAAACCACTCTGTGATGCCATGACATGATTTCTGAGAGTCATGGAATGGTCCTTCTCTCTCCCACAACCCAGAATCCAAAGCACTCCCTCAGGATGGGGAAAAGGCACAGAATTCTGTCCCTACCCTACTTCTAAAGGGCCTAAAGTTATGATCAGGACATTTGTGATTATTCATGAGCATGACTCTCCAGAAAAGGGAAATTCCAATGAAAACAAGCTCCAAGTTATTTCCCTCATGCACCATTGCCTTTATGCAATATGGTTTGCTGTGTCTGAAGAAACACAGCTGCATTATTCCAGGAGATGTTATTACAATCTGCACTTCTCCCAGGCTGAATCACACCTGACAAGGAATACCTGTTTCTTTACCTTACATCCATTACCTTATTATCATCCATCACAGTGTTAAGAGATTCAATCCACATTGGATCAATATCTCCATCTAGTACCATCCACTTGGGACCATCATGTGAGATGTTGGCCAGCTCTCTCATGATTGATGAAAACAGTCCTGGGAGGGTGACACGAATATGTTGATGAACAATGAAGTTGTTACCTGCTCCACCAGATTTTTCCAGCAATTTCCTAAAAATTATGCTTTCCCCTTAAACATTCATAGTTCTTTGCATCTGGACATAAATAATACTATATAATGATATCTGTTTTGAAGGAAAATAAAACCATATTATCAGAGTTATTGTCACTGAGAATGACTGTGAGTCTATATAGTTTCGTTCCCACTGAAAACCATAAGACACAGGAAAAATGAAGGGCAGACACTCAGAGAAAAACCCCACAAACTACACAGAGAAAACCATCTGAATACGCCTTGGAAATTCTTAAGTTTGTTTTTTTTCCTGTGGCTTGAAGTATATCAGGAAAATCAAGATGCTTTAAACACTGGGTCATGGCTTTAGTGAGACTGAGGGGAGAACAAGCCCAGACTGACATTGAGTGACAGAAGGAAATGTCAGTAAAATCAAGGAGACAGAGAATATACAGAGTCTCAGGGGGAGTAAATAATGAATGCTAAGAAGAGCGAGAAGCTGGGAACAGAGCAGAAGTACTGCAGGGCAAACAAGAGCTCCACGAAACCATCACTCTCCTCCACACGAGGAAATACCTAGGGAAAGGCTGGTCTGCATGAAGGAACACCAGGCAGACATTAAAAACAGCCTCTCTTCTGGTGAATTGTGCCAGGCACGCTCTCTGTTTCTCCAGGACCAGATATTCCCTCAGGATCCGGGTCAGGAACCACCCGTGGCATTGCATGACCAAAAGAAAGCTTGTGCACAGCAAATTCAGAACAGCTCAGCTCCACAGCTATGAGCTGGGCTCAGAGAACACCTCCCTGGCTCTGCCTGGGCTCCATTCCTCAGCTGGGCACAGCCTGGCAGCCTCTCCAGCACTGCCAGCACAGCAGCAGCTCCTGCCCGAGAGCATCACACCCAGGCTGGAGGGAAATGCCCCTCTCCAACCTCAGGCATCCACACCACACTCGGGTCTTGGGACTTGAAAGAAGAGTTTGGTTCTACAAATAGCACTTTTAGGATGCCCTTGTGGGACCTTTTTCCACCTAACATGTACAAACTTTCCAGCTGCTGGCAGTGAAATGAGTGACAGGACGAACTTGGGAAGAGGAAAAGGAGGAGCTGATCCATAAGGGGACACATCCTCTCTTGTCAGGCTGTGCTGAAAATGGCCTGGCTGCTCTTTGTCATCAAGAAATAACAGGAATTTTTCAGGATCATTTTCAGGAATGGTTAATGCAGAAAATATCTGCCTTGAGCCATCAGAGAGGAGTTGAAACATTATCCTCATGAATCCTCTTGAAACATTAGAGGATTGAGAAGCCTGGACAGCCACCTGCCAATGTCCCTCCTGCTGTCCAGTGCCACCCACAGTCCCTGCTCCACAATCCCCACTGTGCAGCTCTCTCTGCAGGGTGCTGCCTACATCCCACACTTCCCTCTGTCACTTTGATTTAGGGTGCCCAATCACAATTAGAAAGGAATTAAGCCTGGCACTGGAGCGGAGCAGGGGCCAGGAGGGGTGGTGGCAGAGCAGGGGAGGTGGTGGCTGCTCCTCTCCTGGAGACCTCTGGCCGAGGATGATTTATGGAGCTGTCCTCCCTCACCTCCCCCTCAGCTCCCAGAACACGGGGAATCAAAGCTGCCTTTCTGGATTAGTCACAACCCAACGTTTTCACTCCACATCTCTGTAATCTTTCAGCAGGTTTTAAATGCTCATTTCATCCTCCTCAGGAGCAATCAGGATCAACAGCCTGGCAAGTGCAGTGTGCTAGAGATCAGGCAGGGATATTTAGTGGAAAAACACATCTCAAAAGCTGCTGGGAGTGTCCAGCCACAGAAACCTGGCCATGGCACTTTTTGGGAAGCCCCAGTGCAGAGCACAGGGCAGGAGGGAATTCTCTTCCATCAACAGCCCAGCCCCAAAAAACAACCTGCCCCAGTTAGGAATTGGGAAGCGCTGGTGTTAGTGGACATGATAATTATCCTTATGGCAAAAGGATAAATTCCCAAAAAGCTGTGACACCCTGCATGTCCTTCCAACAGCAAACCCTCCCACGGCTGGGAGCAGCACCTGGGCTGTGAGACCTGCACACAGAGACCCAGCATCCTGCCACTCAGGAGCTTCATTAAAAATACCCTTTTTATCTCCAAATTCAGCCACAAAAAGACATTTACCATCCTTCCACTCTCGTGTTGCTGGGTTGATGATGCCGAATAGCTCATCGTTGGTGACCGCTTTGGGGTTGAGGTCTGTCCAGACAGGACGGCGCTTCATCCTCTGGTAGGTTCTGTGCAGGGACCTCAGCACCTGAGACTTGCCCGTGCCTGCAGCACCCACCAGGAACACAGAGTGCCTCACACTCAGCAGCTCCTCCAGCTGCACCACCTGGGGAAACACCCCCAGGGCTCAGACACACAGGACAAGGTCAAATGTGCAAAATCTGGTCTAGGAGAAGGAGTCCCTGCCTGTGGAATGAGATGTCTTTTAAGGTCCCTTCCAACCCAAACCATTCTGTGGAGTTAGCTCTCTTTGGGCCTCCTGTACAGTGATTTGTGACACACAAAGGGATTTGACCCCGAGTTTGGTGTGGCCACTCCAACCATGATGGGTGAAATCCTGAGCAGGAAAACCTCCAGCACTGCTCAGGAAAACCTCCAGCACTGCTCACATGTGACAGCCACCAGCCAAGGAGGCTCTGCACGCCAGGGGCTGCATGTGCACGAGCCTCCAGGAGTCAGTCTGTCAATCCAGGGAAGAGGATTTAGGAGCAGTCAGAGCCAGCATAGCTGTCCTCCATCAAGATCTGCCTGCAAGGGGAATATTGTGGCTGCCCCATCCCTGGAAGTGTCCAAGACAAGATGGACAGAGCCTGGGAGCACCCTGGGATAGTGGGAGGTGTCCCTGCCCATGGCAGAGGGTGGGACGAGTGGAGCTTTAAGGTCCCTCCCAACCCAAACCATTCTACGATTCTGTGACAGTGCAGAGCCCTCTTTGAAGATGGCTGAGAAAAGCCAGCTGAGCTGCTGATGGTGCAGGTAGAGCAGAAAATCCCTTGGCCTTACTTTGAGCACAAAGTTGTCCTCAGGCTGCAGCCGCAGCTCCAGCACAGCCTCCTTCACCACGGCCTCAAAATCCAGGTCGCGCTTCCGAGGCACATCCAGCGCAGGGAACAGGTCCCCAATCAGCCCCATGAACACTGGCACATCGTCTGCCACGATCTTGGGGATGTTAAAGTCCCGGAGGGAGCGCATCAGGACCTGCTCCTCGGGCCGCTCGGGGTCTGCGCGCTTCAGGGAGCCGGCCACCACCAGCACTGACTTGATGGCCCGCAGACCCCAGTCATAGTGGTCCTACAGGAGGGGGAAGAAGGAAATAAAAACAGGGGTGAGTTAGTGCCTAGACAGTTCCAGGTGGGGGTAAGAACCAGCAGTCCCAGCTGCCAGACCAGTCAGCGATGGAAATGAAGCCAAATTCTTTATTTGTGTTGTGGCCAGGGACCTCCACCAGCCTGAGTCAGCTGGTGTCCCTTTCAGAAGGTGACTTCCCACCAGGGAGAGCAGTGAGTCACATAATTCAGCTGTCCATGCCATCACACGGGCTCAGAGCTGGCCCTAAGGCAGCAGTAGCTCTGCCACTCTGGAGACCTAAGTGACCTTTTCCCCTAAACCCTAAAGCACTTCGCTTGGCCTTTGTGCAGGTTAAGCAAGGCCTGCCAGAGCCCTGGATCTGCAGGAGCTACTGAGGCAGAAGGCTTGTTAGTCCATTCTGAGGCCTCAGACACCCAAATTTCTCCATCCTGCCCATCACCAGGCTACCAGGGACATTTGCTCCAGGGTCAGGGAGGACACTGCTAGAAAGGAATCCTGAAGAGCCGTGAGAGGAACCCTCAAGCCACCAAACAAGTTCATCTATTTCTGCTCCATTAAATCCCTGCAGAGCACAGCCCAACAGCTTGACTGCTTCATGTGGGAGGCCACAGGGCCTCCAGCTGCACAGCACAAAGTTTCTGTGAAAGGCAGAAATCCACCCAAGCTCATGCTGGCACAGCCAAGATCAGGTTTTCCATTTGGAATCCTAATTCAACTCACCCCAGAGCTCTGACCTATGCAGAAATGTTAAAATCTGATTAACCAGAGTTTTGCACTGCAGGTGACCTTGCATGGTCAACACTTGACATGAAAGAGAAGTTCTTAGTTGGACTAAGAGAGGAACAGTCATCATGAACCCCTTGCAGGCAGGAGAACCAACAAGGAGCTAAGAGACAGGAAAGCAAAGGGTCACTGAATACTGCCCCAATCATGGTGGCATTTGAGGCTTTTCAAAAGTCTCCCTCACTAATGCAGTTGGTCAAGCAGATCCTCCAGGAGAGCAGTTTGAAAATCTCATTATTCTGGTGATCACAAACACTCCCTTCTCCCAGCAGCTGCCACAAAGGCACTCAGTAACTAAAAGCTGTGAAGCTTCAGCTGTGGAAGTGCATGGCAGAGCATCACATCCCTGATTTTGGGATCCAGAGCAGAGTGTCACATCCCTGATTCTGGGGGATACAGAGCAGAGTGTCACATCCCTGATTTTGGGGATCCAGAGCAGAGTGTCACAGCCCTGATTTTGGGGGTCCAGAGCAGAGTGTCACATCCCTGATTTTGGGGGTCCAGAGCAGAGTGTCACATCCCTGATTTTGGGATCCAGAGCAGAGTGTCACATCCCTGATTTTGGGGATCCAGAGCAGAGTGTCACATCCCTGATTTTGGGGATCCAGAGCAGTGTCACAGCCCTGATTTTGGGGATCCAGAGCAGAGTGTCACATCCCTGATTTTGGGGATCCAGAGCAGAGTGTCACATCCCTGATTTTGGGGATCCAGAGCAGAGTGTCACATCCCTGATTTTGGGATCCAGAGCAGAGTGTCACATCCCTGATTTTGGGGATCCAGAGCAGTGTCACAGCCCTGATTTGGGGGATGCAGAGCACAGCAGAGGGCTCACCTGCTTGGACAGGAGCTCCTTGCAGAGTTGGTAGAGCGTGATGAACTTCCTGGCTAAGGCCCGGGCCTCGAGGAAGCCCTCGGCCACCAGCATAATCTCACAGATCAGCTCAAAGTCTGGCACCACCATGGCACAGGGCCTAGGGAGACAGGCAGGAAAGGATTGCAGAGCAAGTGTTGACTGCAGAGCTCAAGGGCAGTGGATTTGTAGGTTTATTTTGCAGGTGCTCTCCAGTGAGCCACTGGAGACTCTCCCAGGCTGCCCACAGTGCATTTCCCATGGCATGGGACAGAGCTCCCTTGTCCTCCCTGTGCATTCCCCAATCCAGACTTGGTGCACAAGGCTGAAACCATCTGTGAATGCCCAACGTGAGGGAATTTCCCAAGAAAACGAAGCCTGGATGTTCCAAAAGACAATTTCTGCCAGTTTTCTTACACAGGTCACAAACTCTGACCTCAACTCACCTGAAGAGAGCTTTTAAATTCTCAGGTAGCTCGGTTCGTCCTGCATAACCAGGGTTCATGGTGATGAAAATCCCCACTGAGGGGACTAAGTTAATGTCTTCTCCAAGAAAATTGAAGGATTTCTTCTTCTCCCGGATTGCATCCTGCACACTCTTCACCTAGGACCCAAGGGCATGGTGAGTGCTGGTGTTCAGGTGTGAAAAACCCCAGACAGCACTGCTGCCCTCCCTACACCTGGCCCATAATGAGGCTTATCACTGCTCAGGTTTGGGTTTTTAGTGACCATATAAAGCTTTTTACACTGTTTGGGGTAAATCTGTGTGTCTCCCATCATAATCCAACTCTGACAAAGCTTCATAAGACACTTGGCTGGTCTTTTCTACCTGCCTGATTGCAGCTTTGTTCTGCTCATCCCTCGCTTTCCAAAGGGAGTGAGAGTCCATTAGAGCCAGACCACCTTATTCCATTGGATGGAGTGAGTCACAGAGTCACAGAGTCAGCAGGCTGGAAGAGACCCTCAGGATCATCGAGTCCATCCAGTCCTGACACCTCAACTAAACCACAGCACCAAGTGCCACATCCAATCTTTCCTTAATCACATCCAGGGATGGTGACTCCACCACCTCCCCAGGCAGATGATTCCAGTGCTTTATCACCCTTTCTGTAAAAAACCTTTTCCTAAACAGGAAAAGACACAGCAGACTTCACTGCCCACCTTCCATTCTGGAGTGCACTGAGGCCAGACCCTCCTTGCCCACCTTCCCAAGGGAGCAGTTCCCAGCAGCCAGCTCACTTCCCTGGTACCTCCAGCGAGGGAGGAATCTCTGCTGGCTGCCCTAAGCTCACCCCTGTTCACCACCTTAAAGCAAAGCAATTAAAGGAGTTTCTCTGTGCAAGGACCCACACCAACAGGAGCTGCGTGACTAAGGCAGCCAATTAACATCTCCATGGTTACCCTCTAATAGCAGCCTGATGGAGTGACAGCCCTGCCTTGCTCAGACACCACCTCCAGCCAGGAGCCAGGGAATCATTAGCAGCTGACTCATATCTGAGCTTCTTTTGTTCCACTTCCCCTTTTATTTTAAGATCCTCAAAGACGTTTTTCAATGACAACTTTAAACTAGACCCTGATGGAAGGGAAATGGATGGAACGACACACAAACACCTGTACCTGCCTGGGATTTCTTTGGGACATCACATGAGGTGATGAGAGAAAGAGAGATGAGAGTGAGGAGTTCATGGAGGGGTTCAGAACAATTCCTTTGACCAAGACATTTACAAAGTGCAGAAAATTCTGGGCTCTAGACTTTAATTTCTGCAATGCCAAGCCCCAAAGTGGGTCTAGGAAGAATTCAGCACCTCAGTTAAACATGGGGATCCCAAAACCTGCACTCACAGCTGACATTTGAGGCCAAAAGAACTCTCTGATGTTTTGGCAACTCAGTTTTCAGCACTGAGGTCCCCCAAGAGTCAAACCCGGGAAGGGAAGGGAAGGGAAGGGAAGGGAAGGGAAGGGAAGGGAAGGGAAGGGAAGGGAAGGGAAGGGAAGGGAAGGGAAGGGAAGGGAAGGGAAGGGAAGGGAAGGGAAGGGAAGGGAAGGGAAGGGAAGGGAAGGGAAGGGAAGGGAAGGGAAGGGAAGGGAAGGGAAGGGAAGGGAAGGGAAGGGAAGGGAAGGGAAGGGAAGGGAAGGGAAGGGAAGCTTTTCTCCACTTACCTGTACAGCAACCACAGAAAGGACCTCAACTGAGATCCTATTAAATTCATCAAAACAGCCCCAGGCTCCTGTCTGGGAAAGGCCTTTGTAAATATTCCCACAAGACTGAAAAGAAAAAAAAAAAATAAAATTACAAGAGTGAAATTACAAATGGAATCAAATCCAGCAAAAAATGGATTTGATTTCCCTGCCTGTTTATTTATAGCAATTTACAGCCTATTGTGGGTATTTAGAAAAGTGCACGGGAGCAGCAGGCACAACTCAATTATAATATTTATAGCTCTGCACAGTTTGCCACTTGATTTGCTAATTGCACTCTCTTGACATCTCTGCAGTCTGGTTCCATCCAAAGGTCACCTGGGCTGAGTTATTGATGCCCCACATCCATGAGGGACCTCAGCTGGATAAAATATGATCCAAGGCTGACAAAGCCACTGCCCATGGAGAGCACAGGGATCAGCCCCATGACCCAGCACTGGCCTCATCCCAGGAGAGGTCCCTGAGAAACCAGGAGAGGTCTCTCCCCATGCCTGGGACAGGTAGCCCAGGTAGACAGGTCTGGAGAGAGGGAATGGACCAGCACAGCCTTGGTCTGACTGAACAGGCCAGAATTTGTGAAGAATTTGATGTGCAACCTAACTGCAGGAGGGAAGGGAAAGGTGGAGCAGGGCAGAGAGCAGAGCCCAGGTCTCTTCCTCCCCAAGAACCTCGTGCAAGTCTTAGAGATGAAAAAGGAGGGGGAGAAAAAGCTCTTCAGCAGGAAGGGAGGCAGCAGGGATGTGAGGAGAGGGGACAGACCAGAGCAAGCCCAGCTGGGTGATTCCCACCCTGCAGGTCCCAGGGGGCCCTGAGCAGCCTGGCCTGGGGGGAGCAGCACCTTGTGGTCCATCTGCTCGGAGCAGTTGAACACGTACACCATGATGCCCAGGGCACGGCCCAGGTCCTTGGTGGTCTCTGTCTTGCCGGTGCCAGCGGGACCCGCGGGGGCCCCGCTCATGGTCAGGTGCAGAGACTGGGTCAGGGTGATGTAACACCTGCACAGGATGAGGGAAAGGGGGAAAGTGAGCTGGGTGCCACTCCAGTGTGCTCTGCAGAGCCCTGCGCCCTCCTTTGGGACAGCTCTCTCAAACAAGAACACGAATGCATCAGGGTTCTGTGTGTGCTCTGTCTAGAGGTACACTTTAAATTTACATCACTGCAGCTGGCAGCCTTCCTTGACCAGCCAAGAGAACTTGAGTGGCTGGATGCCAGAGGACTGTTTGCTCTCTCCAAATATTTTATTTTTCTCCATTTGGCTTCCTTTTCTTGGTCTGATCAAGGATCTGTGAGAACAGGTGGCCCCATGGTGCTTTTTTAAACCTTATACTGTGTGAGCATGGCCAAGCTGGAAGTCCTCGTGGGCTTTAACAAGCACCTCTGCCCTGCTGAGACTCCTCCAATGAATCACAGAATCAAAAAAGTTGGAAAATACTTTTAAGATCATCAAATCCAGTCATTAGGACAGCACCAGCACCTCGTTCACTAAACCATGTCTTTTAGTGCCACATCCACATGTTTTCTGAACAACTTCAGGGATGGTGATTCCACCACTGCCCTGGGCAGCCACAAAAGTGAGTTGGGGGAGAGCAAACTTGAGGTAAATGATTTCATTACCTGAAGCTGGAATTAGAAGATTATGATATGCAAACTGACCAAACTTATAAAAGTGTGAAACCTGTGACTCATTGTCCATTTTGGGTGCAGCCCCTGAGGGGCTTCGTCTGCCCTAAATGTACCTGAAGGCCTTCAATAAATAGAACTGCTTTTCATTCCCTGAATTCTGTCTGGTCTCTGTTTTTAGGTAGCCCAGAAGGTGCTGGGGGGCTCACCTGTCGGTCAGGGGGGTGATGACGAGCCGTGGGGTGTTGCCCAGGTACTCGTAGCAGTAGAGGAACTGAGCGTCGCAGATGTTGGCCCAGCAGTGCCGCTCCTCGTCCGCCCAGCGGTGCCGTAGCTGCGACAGCCACAGGAAGGCCTGGGCACTGCCCACCTGCAAGGTGCCACCGTGCCTTGGGGTGCAGTGCAAGATGGAACCGAGCCTGTGTTCTACTGCCAGCTGTTAAAACCAGCTGGGGCAGTGTTCTTTATCTCTCCCACCACCCATCCTCCCTCCAGGGGATATCTTCTGTTAATGGGCCATTGAGTCTCACTGCAGGACTGATAAAATGATGTCGTCCCATTGGGAGATGCTCCACCCAGGGGGCGGAGCCAAGCATTCCTGACTGGATATAATCTGGGAATCAGAGCACCACAGGCAGCCTTTCTTCACTGGATCCCAAAACTGAACCCATCTACACCACCAGAACCTCAGAGGAAAACTAAACCCTTCTATGGGATCACTGCTTAAACATAACCACATCTGCCACTCCAGGAGGACTGCAGCCACCATTTACTCAGACTGCTGCCAACACCCTGACCAACAGGCTGTCAGGTTGTGTTCTGACTCTGCCACGGGGTCGCTTTTTTTGTTGGTTTTCCTTTTTTATACTACTGCATTTTTATTTTAATTTCCTTAGTAAATAACTATTATTCCTATTCCCATATCTTTGCCGGAGAGGCTCTTGATTTCAAGATTATATTTCAGAGCCGGGGGGAGGGAATGGTTTCCATTTTTATTTATTTCAAGGGAGGTTTCTGCTTTCCTTAGCAGACCTTAGCAAGGTTAGATGGGATATTGGGAAGGAATTCTTCCCTGGGAGGTTGGTGAGGCCCTGGCACAGGGTGCCCAGAGCAGCTGTGGCTGCCCCTGGATCCCTGGCAGTGCCCAAGGCTTGGATGGGGTTTGGAGCAGCCTGGGACAGGGGAAGGTGTCCCTGCCCATGGCAGGGGGTTGAAATGAGGAGAGTTTTAAGGTCCCTTCCAATCCAAACCATTGTGGGAGTATGTGATGAGGGCAGTGGTGTGGGAGTGGTGGACAAATCCCAAGGGATTCCCTGTGGGCTCACACCAGAGCAAGAAAGCTGCAGAAAAGAAAAGCCCAAATGCTTTTTCTTATGGCCCTGCTGAGCCAGGCAGTGCTCCCAGTGCCTGTCCCTGCCCTGTCACTCCTTGATCTCCCCTTCAGTGCCCAGCATGGCTCACACTGAGCTGGGAACACCCACCTTCTGTGCTATCATCTTTGCCACCACGTCTCGTGCGTGCACGTCAATGGTGCAGATGGTCATGATCTTCTGCCTGTCCCCCTTGGAGAGCTGCCCCAGCAGCATCGTCACCAGCGTGTTCAGCTGGGCCACCTGCTTCTTGTGGTACTCCTTCATGGCCTTCTCATAGCCTTCCTTCATCCTGGAGAAGGCCATGCCCACCTCAGCTGTCCACCAGATCTGGGTGCAGCAAAGAGCCACCTGGGGAAACAGACTGGCTCAACAGCAGGGGAACACCGAGGTTTCCACAGGTTTGAGAGCATCTGATCCACGGGGAGATCAGGGATGAAGCACCCCTGACATGAAATTAAATTTTGTTATACAGTATCACAGCAGGCAGGAGGGCAGGGATCCATTTTACATCCACTGAAATCTCATCCTGGGCACATCCAGCAGCTGCTCATCAGTGAATGAGCCCCATTCTCAGTGAGTGAGCCCCATTCTCAGTTCCTGAGCCCCATTCCCAGTGAGTGAGCCTCATTCCCAGTGAGTGAGGCCCATTCTCAGTGAGTGAGCCCCATTCTCAGTTTGTGAGCCCCATTCTCAGTGAGTGAGCCCCATTCTCAGTGAGTGAGCCCCATTCCCAGTGAGTGAGCCCCATTCCCAGTGAATGAGCCCCATTCTCAATGAGTGAGCCCCATTCCCAGTGAGTGAGCCCCATTGTCAGTTTGTGAGCCCCATTCTCAGTGAATGAGCCCCATTCTCAATGAGTGAGCCCCATTCTCAGTGAGTGAGCCCCATTCCCAGTGAGTGAGCCCCATTCCCAGTGAGTGAGCCCCATTCTCAGTGAGTGAGCCCCATTCTCAGTGAGTGAGCCCCATTCTCATGTCTGACCACATGGGAGGCCAAGCTGGAGACCACGAGGCTGCCAGAGGAGCACCCAAGGGGCTCCTTCCTCTCACCAGGCCCCATCAATTTGTTCTCTCACCTCTCTGGGGGTAGGGGCTTCCTGTGAGCCCTGGGGTGCAGCAGCCACTGCCCAAGTCCCCACCTGCCTGGAGCTCTGGTCAGAGCACAGAGCTCAGCCTGGGAACCCATCACGAGATGGCCAGGAGAAAGGAGAACTCACCCTTTCTTTCCCCTGGGCAGCAAAGGCAGAAACATTCCCATCCCCAGCCAGAGACCCTGCTGGGAGCAGGGCAGGAGCAGGGGCAGTACCTGGGCAGGGTGGTCAAAGAGCCACTGGTCCCTCGGCTTGTCCTCGTAGGCCGCCACAGCCGCGCTCATCTCGTCCCTCACCGTGGCCCTCATGGTGTCCAGCAGGCGACTCAGCCACACCTCGACCTGCAGGAGGGGTTAAATCCCAGGATTTAACTCCTGCTGCTCCTCCTCAGCAGTGAGGGATGGCAGGGATTGGGACAAGCAGCTCAGTGCTCTCAAACTAGCCCCAGGCCTCCTCCAAACCGCAGCACTCAGCCATTTCTGCTCCTGCAGCATCAGCATCTCCTCCCAGACACCAAGGGGGGATTTTGTGGAGATCCAGCTATAGGAGGAACCAAACTGAACTCCACTGAGGAGCAATTCAGCTCAGCGTGTTCCAGCTCCAGGCCATGACAGTCACCTATGGGACTGGAGCACAATCTGCCAGCAGCAAGAGAACGCTGGGAACACAATTCCTGCTGAATTTAGTATTTCACAGGCAAAGCCCTCACTGAGAGGAGGGTTGAAAAGCCAAGTGCCATCACTGGGGAGCTCAGAGCTGGTATTACCTACTTCAGCTTCCTGAAATAGCCCATAGAGAAAAGTGCAGCTACAGGGACAGAAAAACTGAGCAGTATTTGATTCTTAAATTTTGTACTTCAAGTCATCCTATGAAATAAGGAAGATTTGGAAAATAGGGGGAAAACTCTTTTCTTTCCAAAGATATCTGTGGATATAAATGGACTAATTTAATCTGTTTTCAGTCTGCACCCCCTTCCAGCTGGGAGGGTAAGAGTAACCTCCAAAATGTCTTTAGTTAAAAAAAAAATTAAATTAATTAAATTAATTAAAACTTTAATTAAAGTTAAAAAGCCCAGTAAAGGCCACAGCCCTTCCTCACACCTCCACCCATCCAGAGCAGGACTAGAGCTGTGCTGTAAGCAAAGAATAAGTTCCACACCACCTGTTCCAGCTTTTCTCACAGAGGCTGTGCAGTGAAACTCTGCAAGGGCTTGGCCAGGTTTGCTCAGCCAGGGGGTGTGGGAGCAGCTGGGACAGACAAGGTCTCCCCTCTCACCTGCCCGCTGCAGTCACAGGGTTCACTAAACTGGACATATTCCTCCTCTCTACTGTACATTCCCAGGCCAACCTTGGTGCTCTTCTGCTCAGAGTCCACCTGGAATTTCAGCTTGGCCAAGTTGTCAAAGAGTTTGCAGAGGTGATGCTGCACCTGCAAAAGGGATTGTGTAAATAAAGGGATTGTGTAAATAAAACAGGCAGAGCAGAGAGCAGCAAAGGTGTGACAGCCACAATCCTGCTCACAAAGCGTGACTTGGACATCTTGGCAGCACCACATCTTCTCACTCACGGCCAGGATGCTGCCAACACGAGCCTCTTGCTGTCCTTCTCAGTATTTCCACTTACTTGTACTCATTTAGAACACAGGTAGGCCCTAGTAAATCCTGAGATCTCCCAGACAGGGCAAAAAACCAGAAACCATCCAGACACTGCATGACCCCCGAGTCCCAATTCCCCTGCACATATGCTGCTCCACCCTGCTCCCCCTTGTCCTGGTCTCAGCACTGGGCAGTTTTCCTCACTGGGAAACTTTATGGGTTTTTTACCTCCTAGAAATCAATTCTGTGCCAAAGAAAAGCCCTGAATTTTCCTCCATGGAGAAGCCAGACCTTTATTTCTGCCTGAGACCCAGACAAAACCCGCATCTCAACCAGGGACTGCAGCTCCTCCCGAGGAGCAGCTCCAACCTCTGGGACAGGGACAGAACCCCAGCCTGGAGCTGTGCCAGGGGAGGTTTAGGCTGGATTTAGGGAAAGGTTCTCCCCCAGAGGGTGCTGGCACTGCCCAGACTCTCCAGGTAATGGGCACGAGGCTGCCAGAGCTCCAGGAGAGCTTGGACAGCACTCTCAGGGTGGGGTTGTTGGGGGGTCTCTGCAGGGCCAGTAACTGGATTTGATGACCTTGGTGGGTCCCCTCCAGCTCCTATGGATCCTGTAATCCATAGGATCATGGCTTGTCTGTCCAGTTCTCATTGTGTCCCACAGAGGATTCCACCCCCTGCTCAGGAGCTGTCCCACAGGTGGCCACAGCCCATCGGTTCCTTCCCTGGCCAAATCCCAGGAGGTGCCAAGTGGATCAAGGAGCACTGGACACTCAGCTTCCCCACCAGGACAAGCACACATCCCTCCCAATCTTACATAAACCACAGAATCCTGTTTTACAGCTGCAGGTGGGCAGGCTCAGCAATGCCCACTGCCCACTCCCAGCCCCTCTGCAGGGCCTTGGCTGCGCTCCAGCACTCGATACAATTCTGCCACCAGAGCCTGGAATGCACCTGAATCAGCACCAGCTCAATATCCAGTTCAAGTGGATAATATCATTGTCTATTTAATCCTCCTTTAGGAATTATCAGGCTTTGAAACTGCAGCGGAAAGGCTGAGAGCATATCCGTGTATGATCCTGCCTGACATTTACTTTGATTTTACTGCAAATAGTTTTGAATAACAGAAAGCACCAGGAATTTCTCCTTACTCCATGGAGCATTTCAACACAGCAGCTTTTCTCTGCTTCCTGTGTTTCCTCTCTCTCTCTCCATTTTAAGCATCAATCAGCTGTGTGTTTATGACACTCTGTGGGCTGAAATCACCCAGCAGCAGCAAACAGATCCAAGCAGAGTTAAAGGGTAGCGGCAACAAGAACATTTCCAAGCCAGCCCCATTCCCGCGCTGACACGAACGCTGCAAACAAAGCTTAAGGAGGCTGGGATTTCTCACTACTAGAATGTGGAATAAGGAATTGATTCCTTACCCAACAGCCTCCATTTGCTGTTGAACATGTTGATTTGGTTTACAGAAACCTTAGGATTAGTGATCTCTCCCAGAGCAGGCTGGTCAGGGGCTGAGGTTTCCTGACAGCAGCTCCTCATGGAAAAGCAGCTGCAGGACTGAATCCTCTGAACTCTGCCCAGGGGGACAGAGGGTTCTGATCCCTGGGAATGGGGGGAAAGGGACTGTGAAGCCATTTCTTAAAACAGGAGGGTTACTGCCAGCCCCTCCTCAGGGTGAGCCAGCAGTCCTGCTGAGCCAGGAGGAGGAATGGTTTATCTGGGGGGATTCTCCACACCTGGAATTCAGACCCCATCCCAGAAACCCAGTGCAGGGTCAGACACCACCTGGTCCTGACCACCAGCTGCTCCCCTCCTGCAGGCTGTGCTCCTCCCTGCCCTGCCATCAGGGCATCCCAAAGCCTCTGCAGGGGGAAGGGAGAGGCACTTACTGGAAATTGCCTCTTCTGCCTAAAAAAACAGCCCTCTACAAGCCACCAGTGGTCAACACTCCCACACTGGAACAACCAGGCCGAGGTTCTTTGTTTGGTGGCACCCCAGGCTGGGATCCAAGGTCAGCAACAAGTTCTGGGTGAGATCCTTGAGAAAGTCGTTTTCCTGCAACCTCACTGTATCCCAGCAGAAACAAAGCCACTGTTTTTTATGGCACAAAACCCATGGAGGTGCTGCCACAAGCACCACCAGAGTTAGATCTGAACACAGCCAGGGCAAGGTTGCCTGTCAGCGATGACAGATGGAGATCAGCTGTGAAGGAGTTGTTAATCCACGTAGTCTGGGAGAAAATCACTCCAGAAAGGACACTAGGGAGAGTCCCAGGTCAACATCTTCCCCTGTGACACTCCTGGCAGCTGGAAAATGCAAAGGTGATGCAGTACAAGCCTTACCAGATGAGGGTTGGTGCCATTGGAAAGAATATCCAGTAAATCCGCAGAAGAAATGAAGTAAAATCTGGGAAAGGCCAACCTTTTCATGTCCAAATATTCAGCCAAAGCCTTCTCACACAGAGACAACCTGGGGAGACAAAGCAGAGCTCAGGACAGGTGGGTAAATACCCTGCCATGCTTTGTGCTGCCCCTTGGCTTTTCTGGCAGTTTCTTCCCACCACGGGGAAATGCCAGGCACGAGCTGAGCCTGCTCCTTCCCACAGCCCTGAATAGAACCACAAAGCACAAGGGAACTCACAGCTCACTCTCTACTCCAGGGGTCAAACACCCAAGAGTCGGGGCAGCCTGATAAAAAAGCAGAAGCACAAGTGGAAGAAGAGGTTGGAAAGGTTTGCAGTCTGACCCACTGCTTTAGACAAGCTCGTCGCTGCCACAGGTGGTGGCATCCACTGGGATGAACATTTCCAGAACTGCTTTTATTCTAATGAGCCACATTTTAAAGTCTGATTCCAACTAACTCAGCTTTTTGTGTTTGCAAAGCATGAAAGGAAAGTTGTTTGCTCCGATCTAAAATGAATCTTGCAGTGTTCACATGCTAAACTGCTGCTGAGCTTACAAAGTTCCTAAATAACATTCTCTGTGAGGAACATTGGCCTTGTTCGATTGAAAATAAAATCAAATCTTTATTTGAAATGGAGAGCTGCTACTGACACAACAGCCTAGCATGGACTTTGAAGTGTTTTTCAGGCAGATTTGTATGTTAAGTGAGAAGTGTCTCCATCTCAGGTCTGTCTCAGAGAGCTGTGTTATGCCTCTTGTCAAGGGTACACAGGGGTAATTTTGTAAATTAAATGGGCTCAGCTCTGCTGCAAACATCACAGAAAGGTTTGGGTTGGGGGGGGACTTTAAATCCCACCCAGAGCCACCCCTGCCATGGCAGGGACACCTTCCCCTGTCCCAGGCTGCTCCAGCCCCAGTGTCCAGCCTGGCCTTGGGCACTGCCAGGGATCCAGGGGCAGCCCCAGCTGCTCTGGGCACCCTGTGCCAGGGCCTCACCAACCTCACAGATACAAAAAAAAACTTGAGAAAGATCAGCAAAGCTGGAGATCTGTGACTGCAGAGGAAGCAGAGCCTCAGAAAAAGCCTTGGAGCACAGGTTCCACCAATTCTTATGTCTGATTCCAGTCTCTGACATAATCCTGGGACTGATGCTCTACCTACCTCCTCTGGATGTCCTCCAGCTGTTGGGACAGACCTGGTTTATTGGTGGCTTCAACCACGTTTGGGGTTTTCTGAACTTCATAGGCCAGTTCTTTAAAATCCACATCTATGCCTTCAAAACGTTTGGAGTCCTACAAAGGGACACAAAGCAAAGCTCCAACGTTGTGCTGAGAGACCCCATCCTCTGAGGGCTGTCTTTGGGGTGAGGGGAGATTCCTCCCTGACCAGGGAGAGGCATGTTCCTCCTCAGCATGGCTGTGAGCCTGGAATGACCCTGGGAGCTGGGCTGGAGCACCCTGAGGAGGTCCCAGAGCAGGAGCAGGAGAAGAGCTGCTCTCCCCCAGCACCAGGGTGGAAGGACAGGGAGGGAGAGCTGCCAAAGCTGCTGGGCCAGCTCTGTTTGATGCTTTTCAGTGTCTGAGTAATGATCTCAGTCCTCTCCCCTCTGAAGGAAGGCAGCAGCTCCCACTCAGCACCCAGGAGCTCCATGTTTGCCATGCAGCGCTGCAAGGGAGACTTTCAGCCCCTCAGCACGGCTCAAGCACAGCCTGGGGTACAAAAACATCCTGGGGGAACAACCCCAGCATGGAGGGAGCCTCCAGAGAAGTGGGGCAGCAGGAGGACAGCCCTGCTTTGGGGAATTTGGCACTATAAATAACCCCACTAAATAATGGAGTCTCTTCTTCAATACTTTCCAGACTGGACATACAGGATTTGGGTACTCAAACCTGGGGCAGCTGTGCCCGGATGTCCTCCGAGCCTATGAAAATGCTCTCCAGGTGAGACCACGTGCGCTGCACCTCGAACCAGAGGGAGATGACGGAGTCAGCGGTGGAGAGCTTCCTCTGCCAGGCAGACACCTCCTCCAGGAAGAAAGCAATGTATTTAGATGACATTAAATTCTGCAGCTGCACCTGGTTGTCTTCTAGAGTTTCAATGAGCTCCTCATCTGACTTCAGCAGGGGGATGTTGGTGCGGGGGTGAGGCTCATACTGAAACTCCCTGGAGCTCCAAGTCACCCTCAGCTCCCTCAGCACCTTCTCCGTGCTCATTTCTCGCACTGCTTTGTCCACAATGCCGTGGACCTCCCCCTCAAATCTGTGCAGGTTGAGCTTGAGGAGGTCAGCCAGGGTGGTGTCCGAGTCCATCACAAACCTCACGCCCGTCACCTGCATCAGCTGGTTCCAGTGCCTTTCCCTGATGGCAGGGTTTTGAAGTTCTGCCACAGCCTTCAGGGCTGTCAGCATGTTCTTCACCTTGCTGTCCAGCCCGCTGAAAGCGTCCCACGCCCTCATTTCCTTATCCAAGTTCCGAATCTCTCTTGCAAACTTTTTGCACTCCAGATCCATGTTCTCCACATTGATATCCACCCACTTGGTGGTCTGCCAGTCATCGAGGCTGGTGTTCACCAGGGAGATCATGTCCCAGAGCTCTTTGAGAAGACACAGCTCCTTCCTGCACTGCTTCAGCTGTTTGTACTCTGGCACCGTGACTTCAAACAGACCAGCTGATTCATAAATTGAGGTCATGGCTGACTCCATCTGTTTAATCTCCATGTGCTTTGCATCCAGCAGTTGATAAGGCTTTTCGGTGTCAAACCTAGAAATAAACATTTATTCTCCGTAAGTGAAATTGTAATGACTTCTGAAGAGCCCATAAAACAAACAGAGCCTCTGAGAGCCACGGGAGAGATGGAAGGTCTGTACTACACCCTGATGGCTGAGCCACGTGGCACTGCTGACACCACCCAAAGCCAGCCTCTTCCCAGGGCCACACCACTGCAGGCACAGTGGGCTGTGAGCAGGGAGGAGCTCTGTAGATCTCCAGGTGATACCTTAAGATTTATATTTTTTGTATTTTTCAGGTCCTGCACTGCATTAGTGCATAACTCTGAACTCCATGTAAAGTGTCAACTACTGTCTTCACATTTTGGGCAGACAAAACAATCCCTCTGGGCCTGAGATCCAAGGACACACCACAGGGCCCCAAAAAGTGAATTGGGGAGGAGCAAACTGGGGGAATGTGACCTCATTACCTGAAGCTGGAATTGGAGAATTAACCCCTGATGGGCAAATTGACCAATTTCTGTATTTCTGCCTGAAAAACTCGTGACCACTGTCCATAGTCACAAGTCCATGTCCATGGTCCTCCTCTGGGAGGCTTTGAGTGCCCAAGGTGTATCTATCTGTTGAAGGCCTTTAATAAACACCCACTTTAGCTCTGTCTAGCCTCTGTTCTAGGCAGCCACTCCAAGGCTTCACAGGGCTGAGGTTTTTCTCTCCAGGCTTGTGTGATGCTGGAAGATGTGTACCTGAAGGGAGCCTCCCTCCCGAAGCGCTCGCGGAGCCGCAGCTGCTGGGCGTCGAAGCTGGCGCAGCTCTGGCGCAGCGCTGTCACCTCGCTGGCCTGCAGAGGGGCCACCTGCTGCTTCACGGCCTGAGCCAGCTTCTTCACCTGGCTCCACTTCTCCGGCAGCTCCTGCGGGCACAAAGGCACTGCTGGGAGGCAGGGCTGGCTCTGCAGGGTGAGATCTGCTCGTGGATAACCACAGAGCGGGAAACACGACAGATCCAGGGGCTAAAACTGCAAGGGAGGTTGGTTGGGATGGCCCCAGTCATGCCTGGGGAGGTTTAGACTGGATATGAGGGAAAGATTCCCAGGAAGGATTGTAAAGCACCAGGACAGGCTGGCTGCCCAGGGCAGTGGTGGAGTCACCATCCCTGAAGTGTTAAAAAGCCCAGTGAATGTGGCACCTGGGGACACGGTTTAGTGGTGATCACAGTGGTGCTGCGTGGATGGTGAGATTTTATCATCTTAAAGGCTTTTTCCAACCTGGACAATTCCATGATTGCCAAGGGCTCTGCTGCCCCCAGCTTCCCTCTCCTCCTTGTGCTGTGCAAGCCCACAGGAAAGACTTTGGGTTTCTCTCCATCCCAGCCCACACTCTTGAGGAGATCAATGGAGAGCCACCATGGAAAGAAGAGAAATAGCTGCAGGCAGCTCTGAGGCAGCAGAGATGGCCAGGGCGGGGCTAGCCCCTCCTGAGAGCTCTCCTGCTGGCATTTTTCATTACAGTCTCAGCAGAAATCACTATCAGGACCACACTCAGAGCTGCTTCCTTCTTTTCCTACCAAGCTCCAGCCCATCCATCTCCACAGCCACAGAGGGAGAGGAGCCTAGAGGAACTTCTGCTTTTCCCACTCCACACAGGAGGGAATGAATCATTCACACACAAGTGTTGCTGCCACTCGCCAGAAAGAACAAATCTTTTGCTGTCTCCAGCATCTGGATGGCTGCTCCACACCCTCATTTCTTCTATCAGGAAAGGAAATCAGGTATTTGAAGGGATTTGCACAAGCAGGAACACACCAGCAGCTCCCAGGCAGGCAGATTTAGTGGAGCTGGGCTCCCCACCAGGCTGGGCTTTATGGTGGATGAAGGCACTGCTGGCAGGGCTTGTCTCTGTCCCCCAACACTGGCTGGGCACCTCACCTTCATCTCATGGTCCCTTTTGGGGAAACGAAAGGAATTCCCAGAAAACTGACCCATGAGAGCCAGTTGTGGAAAGATGCCAAAATATTTTCATAACCTCCTCTCAGGGACATCATCTGGATAAAGCACATCTGGTGGTCTTGACCCAGAGGAGGACTGAAGTCCTGTGAGAAGGCAGCTCCTCTGACAACATTATCCTTCCCATCTCCATAGCTGCCAAGAACCAGCTTATTTAAAAATAATTATAATTCAACCTCATTAACAGATGGATTTGAAAATGCATTAATTTTTTTTTCAAGAGTAATGGCTGGGAGTTGGAGCAGGCAATTCCATGTTTTTCACACGTAACAAAAGGCTTAATCTCTGATTTAAAAGAAAAAAAATCTCAATATAACTCAAAAATTCAGAGCTATTAAGGCACATCCTGCAACAGCAAAACACTGTCCACTGAGGCCCTCTAATGACAGAGAGCAGGGCTTTGAATATCCTGGGATGCTCCTCCACTCCTGCTCCTGGGCAAACCATCCACCACAAGCCCTCACCCACCTCCAGCTGCTGGTGGACTTCCTCGGGCAGCTGCTGCTCGTAGGCCCTCAGCAGCTCAATGGTTTCCTTCAGGGGCTCAAACATGGCATCAGTGGCACTGTGCCGTTCCTTCACAGCCAGCAGGTGCCCCATGACCTCCACCAAGCCACCATAGTCACCTTTCTCCACCTTTCTGCTCAAACCTTTCTCGGCAGTTCGGATGAACTCGTCCAGCTCAGCCAAGCTGTAGAGCACAAAGCAGGGAAGGAAGCACAGGATGAGGGCAGTTCCTCTGGAATGACTATCCAGCCTCAGAACTGGAATTGCTGTTCAAAGGTATCCCTGGATACAGCTTCCTTCATGGGACAAAAAGACAGGCTGGCACTTCTCGAGTTGGGGACACAGTACCTGAACAGAGATAGGGAGCTCAGGAGGACTCTGGAGGGGGTGTCTGAGAGGACAGATTTTACTGGGAGAGTGCCCAGAGCAGCTGGGGCTGCCCCTGGATCCCTGGAAGTGTCCAAGGTCAGGTTGGACAGGGTTTGGAGCAGCCTGGGACAGGGGAAGGTGTCCCTGCCATGGCAGGGGTAGCACTGAGTGGGCCAGTGCCCATCTAAGATCCCTTCCTACCCATTCTGGGATTCTGTGACAGTTTTCACCCCATCTCTTCCACTAGAAGAATCCAAGCTGTCCAGGTGAACCTGCCACATCTCAAACCTGTAACAAACAGGGACTGTCCTTGCACTGCCTCTCTGCACAGGGCAGCTCCCTCCTGCAGGCGATGCAAATTCACAGCAGTTTAGAAAAGCAACTGGACATTTGTGGGAGGAAAAAAATCAATCCCTCCAGGACTTTAAAATTAAGATCTCTGTCTCTCAAAGCCCTTGAGCCATAAGCCACCACAGAGGAGAAGAGTTTTTGGGGTACGTTTCCTCACCTGCTTATCCTGTTCTTAACCTCAGCAGCTACTGGGCACTTTCAGCAAAGGAACAATGGGCCCCTGGGCCTCAAAACACGTTTTAAGTGCCTGCTTAAATTCTCTGGGTGCTGCTGAGCCTAAAAGTATCCTTAAATACTTCACCTAATAAAGACTAAGCTGCCGAGTCAGGGACTCTCAATAACAGCTCCTAAATGCTTGTTCTCTGCCACACAAAACCTCTTTGCAAAGAAATTATCAGACAGATTTATGGTGCTGAAAAGAACACAGGAGATCACATCACCACCCCACAAGCCGCCTCCTCTTCAGATGTCTGTGAGCACTCCCCTGGGAGCATCCATAGCCTAAGACACCTTTCAGCTGTGACTGAGTTGTGACCAATAAATCTCCCAAGGCATTGTCCTGCACAGATCTGAGCAGCTCTTCAGAGCAAGGAACACGTGTTAATGTGAAAGTTGGAGCCCAAACTGCTCCTTTTTGTAGCCTGAAGACACCTCCCCATGACTGCTCATGCCAGGCTGCCTGGATCATGGGCTTTCAGAAACCTCGTAACATCAGTGCAGGTTTACTGATGGGCACCATCAAAGCCAGGAAAGCAAGCCCAGAGCCCTGGCAGAGATGGGATGGTTTGGCTCAGGAGGGGTGGGCAAACACGCCTTGTCTAACACCGTACATCAGGGCATGGGCTCAGGGATGTCAGGGGGACCGAGTGACCTCACTGTCCCCAGGGGGACCGAGTGACCTCACTGCCCCCAGGGGGACCGAGTGACCTCACTGTCCCCAGGGGGACCGAGTGACCTCACTGCCCCCAGGGGGACCGAGTGACCTCACTGTCCCCAGGGGGACCGAGTGACCTCACTGTCCCCAGCTCACAGAGCAGAGACCAAGGCACAGAATCCACAGCGATGGGATGGAGCTGCTGTGGAGCACGGGCCCTTCTCTTGCTCCTAACTCTGGAGGATGTCACAGCTCCGAGGCTGCCAGAGCTCCAGGAGCATCTGGATCAATGCTCCCAGGGAGGGATTGTTGGGGTGTCTGTGCAGGGTCAGGAGCTGGACTGGACATTCCTCGTGGATCCCTTCCAACCCAGGGTACTCCATGATTCTCTAACTGACCTGGCCATCCCTGTGGAATGATACAGGCCAGCCTAGACAAGAGGAATCCCAGCGCAGCCCCGGGAGCAGAGGCAGGAGCGGCTCTCACCTGCGCGTGACGTGGTCCAGGAGGTGCTGCTTGAACACCAAGCTCCACCTTTTAATCTCATTGAGCAAGGCTGCCTTGAAGGGCCGTGCATCGAGCCTCAGCCAGCCCTGGAAGGAGCAGACGGGCTGCATGCCAGCCACCTCCTCGTAGAGCCGCTCGTACGAGTCGATCTGCTCCCTGAACCGCTGCAGCGCCGGCGGCGCCGCGGGGACCCCGGCCTCGCCGTGGGCCTCCAGGTCGGCAGGCGTGAGGACACGGCCATGGAGCAGGAGCTGGCGGCACAGCTCCCTCCTGTCCTCGCCGTACAGCTGCGAGTAGCGCTCCAGCCCCGCGCGATGCTCGCGGCACGCGGCCACCGCGGCCTGAGCGCGGCACAGCAGCTCCTGGCGCACCGCAGACAGGTCAGGCATGTCCTCCAGGTCAGCCTGGGGGGACAGGGGAGAAAAGGTCAGGGGAGAGGGGAAAATGGGAGAGGGGAAGATGGGAGAGAACCCATATCCTTCCAGGCCAGGGAAAAAGAAGAGAGAAAGGAGATGGAGAAAATGGGAGAAGTGAGAAAAAAGAGAGGGAGAGAGACAGAAGAGGGAAAGAGACAGAAGAGAGAGAGAGACAGAAGAGAGAGGGAGACAGAAGAGAGAGGGAGACAGAAGAGAGAGGGAGACAGAAGAGAGAGGGAGACAGAAAAGAGAGGAGAGGGAGACAGAAAAGAGAGGAGAGGGAGACAGAAAAGAGAGGAGAGTGAGACAGAAAAGAGAGGAGAGGGAGACAGAAAAGAGAGGAGAGGGAGACAGAAGAGAGGAGAACAGAGAGATGTACAGCACGTGGCACCTCCAGGCTGGGGAAGCCCCACAGCACAGACCTGGTAGTGGCAGAAGCCGCTGTGTGTGGCCAGCCGTGGCACCAGCGAGGAGATGTGGTAGATGCCCTGGAGAAGACCTTCCACCTTGTCACAGAAGCCATCATTGGCACCAGGGTCCAAGGGAGGGTGAAACACCAAATCTGGGATCACCAAATCCAGCTGCACCTCAAACAGGGGAGCGAGCCCTGCCTTGGGATCTGATAGGGAAGAACAGAGATGGCAGGATCTTTTCCAAGGAACCCTGAGCCACCACTAACATCCTATTACAAGATGCCACATGCCCTGCAGGGACAGCAGGAGGGTGTGGTGGCAGACTGACACTCACTGGTGCCTGCACAACCCATGGAGGGGTTGGCAAACCAGCTGTGCTGTGGTACCCACCAAAGACAGTGGGGAACAGATGAGACACAAGCGACTTAAGGACCAGAAAACAGCCTGAGGAGGAACGGCTTGAAGAGACCAGGCTCTTCAGCTCATGCAGAGGGAGTCCTGAGAGCTGAACAATGCCAGCATGGAAGTGCTTGCCGAGAAAAACAACAGGAACCAAGAGTCTCTTTAATTTAGTGGTGAAAGGCATAGAAAAAAAAAACCAAACAGCAACCAGAAACTGAAGCCAGATGCAAATGTGACAATATATGCAAGTTTTTAACAAGATGGTGAAGAACTGCATGAGATTCTCCAGCTCATTGTGCCTCCACATCCAGAAGGGAAGTGTTCCTGGAGATGTGCTTTAGCTGCACACAAGCTGCTCTCAGCAGAGCAAGAGGGGCTGGGCTGGTGACTCCTGAACCCAGCTCACCTCTGCCCAGGACAAACGCTCAGGGACTGAGCATTTTATTTTGTGCCTCTCAGAAGCAGAACTGGCTCTTGAGACTCCCCACAGAGAAAGGATGGTGCCACCCTGTTGCTTTGGGCATGGAGGGTGGGAGGTGCCTGTTGGAGGAAGCCTCAATTGTCTCTTTCCATTAACCCTTGCAAACAGGGCACAGCCACCTCCACCCCTCCCCTGAGCCATCCAGTGACCAGTGATGGAGTCACCCTCCCCTCCTGCAGGCTCCAGTGCCAGAGGAAAGCCAGGAAGACGAGAACAACCCCTGAGCATGAGGGAGCACAACCAGAGATGTCCCCTTGGGGGGGCTGAGCAGCCACTGGGGACAGGGAGCAGGCGTCACCTGTGTTCTCCAGGAGGTGCTTGAGCGAGCACTCAATGGCAGTGAAGAATCCACCCAGGACTATCTCATCCACATAATCCAAATACACCTTCCAGGCATCAGATGCTGGCTCTGCAAGCAGGAGGCTCTGGTTTTCCTGGAAGACAAAGAAGATGCCTTCACCCACAGCAGGGCTGAGTCTGTCCTAAAGAGAGCTGCCCACACCCAAGGGCTGATGCTGGGCAGGTCAGGAGTATCAGCCTTGTGGAGCTGGATCTTCCTGCTGGGGCATGGCCACCATCTGCTCCTGTCCAGGGCTGCTTGGTCTCCAGGAGCACTTCAAGGTGAAAATGGAGAGCAGAAGGGCTTTAGAAGGTCTTCCATGTGTTTTCCTCCCTCTTCTCTGAGGCCACAGGACTTGGGGCTGCTTTGCACCCCTGGGGCAGGGAGAACTGGGGGTCTCAGAGGCCCATCCTGATGAACCCATCTGGTTCTCTTCAGAGTCCAAGGCCAGACAGTGACCCTTAGGAGAGGGCTGTCCTCTAACCCATCTCCTTCCAGGCCAGGGGCTGTCCCTGACCTGCACAACACCTGGCTCCAGGCAGGTGAGGAACAGAGCTTTGGGCCTTCTCCTGGCCCCCAGAGGACTCTGAGCTATGGCAAAACTGCTGGGAATCACCAAGGTTTGGGACAGCAGTCTTTCCCCTGTCACTCAGCCTCTCCCTGGGCGCTCAGCATCACCTCCTGCTCCACAGAGGGACATCAAGCCTGAAACCAAAGGCTGAGCCCCAGCTGCTGTTCTCGGGTGAACACCTCAGAGGGGATTTTTCCTTGGAGCAGGATCCCAAACCCGGTGCACCACTCCCCTCTAGTGGCTCTGCAGCAGCCAGGGTTGGAGCCAGACCCTTCCCTGGGCTGCAGCTGCTGCCAGTCCTGCCCCACACCCCCATTCCAGATCACCCCTCAGGGGCAGCATCAATTAACACCGGGTCAGCTTTTCAAATGGGTTCAGGGAGTTCATTTCAGGTGAAGCAGCTCTGGACATTTTCAGGGAGCCTCTGAGAAGCCACCCATCCCTGCAGGTGCCCCCTGACCTTCACCAGGGAGTGGATCCTCTGCCCAGCCTCCCTGACGAGGCTGTAGCGCCGTTCCAGGCACTCCTGGCACTCCTCCAGGCTCAGCACTGACTCCTTTTTGGGATCCCTCCTCTCGAATATGGGCGACTGCCACGAGTGCACGATGCTCTGGATCTCCTGAACGTTGTCCTTGGCTTTCTGCAACCTCTGCTCCAGGTCACAGACATCGCCCATCACCCCAGAGAGGTGATCCCAGACACCTGGGGAAAATGAGATGATTGATCACCTATTGTCAGAGCTGCTGGGCCAAGCTCTGGTGTTGTCTCCTTTAGAACTTTTCCCCCTCTCCTTCTCCTGCTCTTCTTCATTTTCCCCTTCTCCTGTTCTTCTCCTTCATTTTCCCCCTCTCCTTCTCCTGTTCTCTCTCATTTTCCCTGTGGCCTCACGTATTTCTCACTCATCCTTAAGGTAAGAGATTCCCCACCTCGAGCAGCAGAGCCTCCTCTACCTCTCTCCCACCCCAACCTCAGCAGGGACCACCAGAGCCTGGGCTAAACCTGAGGGGAGCAAGATTCTGTCCACAGCCTCAGGCTGAAGGGAATGTGGAAAGGAGCTGCTCCTCATCTCCCCAGTGCTGGATGTGCCAGAGAGTTCCCAGTTTCCTGCTGGGAGCAGGGAGCAGAGCCTGGGCACTGGGGAACATGAGGAGACCCAGGTGTCACACGGAGCCAGCTCACCCTCTGTCTTCCAGGTCAGTGTTTCCTCTGCCTCTCTCAGCTTCGAGTCGATGTCCTGCAGCCTCCCCTGCAGCAGAGGATATTCCACCTCCAGCACCGTCCTCAGGACCTTGTTGTACGTGTTCCCCATCAGCTCCAGGCTGGCCACCAGCTGCCGGAAGGATTCCTTGCAGGAATAGATCTCGGCTGCTGCCGGGGGGATGGCTCCTGCCCCGCTGCCCCTCAGGTAGCTCACCTCCCTCAGCACCGACACCAGCTGGGGAAGGAAGGCACAGAGCTGAGCACAGCACAGTCCTCCTGGCTCCTGATGTTCCCTCCCATCCATTTGGAGCCTCACAGGGGGTTCCTGCTGGTTTATTCCCAAAGCAGCAAGCTGGAAAGGGCCTGGACAGCTCCTGGCACCTGTTTCCCATTGATCTCTGACTCTGGATTTCTTCCCAGCTCTGTGAAATACCAACCAGCCTCTAAAAGCCACCATCAACTGTGTCCTCTCAGCCATCCCCACCCGTGTGCATCCCCTCTCAGATGAAGGCTGAGCCACACCACAAGTCTCAGCAATTGCTCCTGCAAGAGCATTCATTATCAAAGTACCATATCATTATCAAAGTGAAAGATAAGCTGGCTCCAGTTCTCTTGGTTTGCTGGGTTGATTGGCATAAAAAATAATTTCAAAAATAGTACCATGGCCTCAAACCCACCAGCTCAACTCCTTCTGGTGCCACCTTCCATGGAGGATTTCTGGAACCACAAAACAAACCTTCCCTGGGATTTCTACCCCCTTTCAGAAGCTCAGGTTTCAGGTACACACAACATGAATGTCCCATCACTCTCACACCACTGTCAACCCTGGCCTGGACATGCTGGCACCAGTTACACATCTGGCTCCTGGGGCACCTCCTGCCACTGGCTTCAACCAGAATTTGCTCTGCTCAAAGTGTAATCCTGGTATTTAAGCAGAGCAGATCTATGGTAGATCCTCATTACCCCCATGGGAGGGGTTCCACAGACCCTGTACCAACCCCACCAGGTGTCCCCCACAGCTTGGGGACATGTCCTGGGGGACAGGAGAGCCCAGCTCTTACCTGGGGATCAAAATTGACGGAGATCAGTTTGGTCTGTGGATCTCGCCGGATGAGAGGCTGAGTGAGGTTGTACTGGGATTCTTCTGAGACTGTCTGGGACCAGTCTAGATACAGCTTTTCCTGATACCTGCCAGGAAAGAGAAACAGGCACCATGTAGTTACCAGGCCAGAGAGTGCAGCTGTAACTGAGTGGAAGCCAAGTCCATTCTGGGGACTGAGGAACGTGAAGGAACACTCAAAACCCATCCATGCCACCTCCACAAACAACAGTGCTTCCAAAACAAACACCCAAAACACAGTGGCAGTGTCCAGTCAGGAGGGCAAAGCTGTCTTTCAAGTACCGGTTTTAATTTTTAATTCATTAAATTATTATTTTTTTTAAATTCACATTCAGATATGGACTTCCCAAAGCATTTAGCCTAACATGATAGATCAGCAGCTGGGGGCTTCCAAAGGCCTAAGCAGGACAGGTGCCTAAAGCCACAGGGATGCTGGGGTGGCTGAAGCTGACCTCACTTGTCTGAGTGAGAGCACAGCACCCCTGGGATGGGAGCACACAGGGCAGAGCAGAGGGCCTGGCGTGGACAGTCCCAGCCCCAGAGTCTGTTCTGAACCACTCTGAGCGCTCTGGGAAATGGCACCCAGGAGACAGCACCTCCAGGGGCTCACCCACACCATCTGTGGGGCTGCTCCTCTCTGGAAGGCTGTGTTTAATTTAATTTTACTTTTTATTTTATTATATATTATTTATATTATATGTATAATATAATAATATATTATATATATTTCTCTATGATCTATATTTGTATATTTACATATTATCTATTATATATAATAGATAAATTATAATGTATATAATATATAACATAATATAATAGAACACAACACAATATAACATATATAAATATAACATATATATAACATATAGATATATAAAATAATATCTACAGATAATATTATTATTGTTTTGGTGATGGGAACAGGGCTCCCTGCACAGGTCTCCCATGCACCCTGCAGCATCCAGGCTCTCAGCTGCCTTTGCTGTGGGTGGGGAGCAGGGCCCTGCAGGGCTCTCCTCCCTGGGGAAGGGGTTTCTCCCAGGGGACAGCCCAGGTGTAACATCAAACACTGAGATGCCAAGTCCTGGGCAGCGACTGCCAGCCCACACTGTGGAATATCCACGTTACAGCCCCTGCAGGCACAGCCAGTGAAGGGACAGGGGAGGAACAGAGACTTCTCCCAGCCCAGAGCAGCTCCTGCAGCCCACAGCAGAGATGTGATGGTTCTGATGTTGCTGCTGTGCTGATTCTCCATGGAAGCCATCTCAGCGCCAGGCTCCCTCCTCCTGTCCCAGCAGGACATTCCCTTGGCCCACAAAGGGACATTCCCAAGCCCTGGGCTGTTCTTGGAGGTGGCTTGGGTGGGGGATGTTCCCTCAGCCCTGTGTCAGCCCCCTGTACCTGTCGAGCAGCTGGATCATTTCTTCATATTTCTGCAGCACCCTCCTTCCACGGGCAGAGTCCAAGCTCCTGGAGCACAACACACAGGGGTCACCTTTGGTCACCTTCCCAAGGTCCCCCCAGCCTGCAGGCACAGCCTGCTTGCATTTCACCCCAAATCCCCTCCTGCACAAAGCCCCCTGCGCTCTCTCAGGTGTTCCCATGCTGTAAAATGGGGAGCAGCAGCCGGGATGGGAGAAAGGCCCAGGCCTGCTGGAAGGATCTGTTACCAAACATCACCTTGAAACATTTTACTCTCCACAGTTTTCTGTCACAGTTGTGCTGCACCAAATGCAGGTCACAGCTGTGTGAATTACTCTTTATATAATTTATATAAAAAAAAAATCTATAAAATGTATTCAATAACATATATTACACAGATCATATAAATAATACATATCTGCATTAACACATATTTTCATTTTTCCTTTTCAATCTTTTCTCCCTCTCAAGCTGCACATGGGAAAGAGCCTCACACCACTCTGCTGAAGGACTTGTCCTTAGCTGCTCTCAACAGAGGGGTAAAATCAATGCTAAATGCAGGGTCGATGAAACTTCCAGCCCTGGGTTGTTTTCTTGATCTTGGGTGATTGTTCCTTTGTTTAATGCTGAGAAAGTTATGATACCCAAGAGCTGGGCTGCCCCCAAGGAGGTCCTGGAGACCGTGCTGAGAGGAATTACAGTGGGAAAAGTTGCAATACCTCTTTTAATTGCAACCCAGGGCTATGTTAAAAGCTGAGGAGCCTATCTACTCCCCCACTGTGCCTCTCAATCACTTCGAAACCCATCCAGCTAAAGTGCTCCTTTAAAAAACAAAGGTGGAAGAGAAGTGAATGGCCCCAGGGCACCCACTTCTCACCTCTCCACTGAGAACTGCTTCAGCTGCAGCCACTGGGCAGCACTCAACACTGAAAGAACATCTAAAGGCTGGCTAGAGATTTCTAGACGGTCACAAAGCAATTTATCTGGACACTCACAGCCCTGGGATGTGCCTGAAGTGCTCCAAGGGCCGCTGGATCCGAGCCCGCAGCTCCTGTGCCCAGCCCAGCGCTCCGGCCACGGGAGGGACGTTCTTGTGCAGGGGGGGGAAGCCTGGCAGGGCACAGGGGAACAGCATTCCATGAGCCCTGCAGCCCCAAAACACCCAGAGCAGCTCAGCTCCACACAACTGCCCTGCTTCCCAGCCTTCTTCCCTGAAATCCAACCTCTGTCACACCGTGGAGGTGTGGGACCTACAGATCCCCCTGCGCCTCTGCACTGGGGATACGGGATCAGAGGAGAAGCCTGGCAAGTCCTGGCAGCAGATTGGGGTGAATTCCCTGCTGCCCACAGACTCTGAGGAAGGGATTTCTGGCTGGGAGCTGGTTGTGACCATCCCATCTCAGAGGCACAGAGCAAGACTCCCCAAAGTCACAGCAAATGCTGGACTCGTCCTCCATCCGTGTCCCCACTCCCTCTGTTCCCTCTGGTCCCAGCAGTGCTGCCTCTCCAGAGCCTGTCTGGTTCCAGAACAGTCTTCCAGAGGCTGCTGCTCAAGAGGACACACTAACCCTCAGAATCTGGCAGGAGTTTTCCTGTTCCCTTCTGTGCCAGCATTCCCAGGAAATAATAAACCTGGAGAAGGCTGAGCAAACCCCGAATTCCCACCTCCCCCTTGCATTTACAGCATTAGGAGGGAAAAGCTCAGTGTGTGCCTTCAATCCCAGCCACACCTCACACGTGCACATTTAAAACAAAGATATTGGCACTGCTCTAATGCCAAGAGCAGAGCCACACACTTCCCTTTCCACTAGGAACTACAGAAGCTGAAAAGCTTTGCAATTTGGCAAGTTCTGCTTTCCTCAGCAAAAGCAAATTATTTCCCCCCCCTAAATGAGTCAAAACCCAGATTCCTGTAAAATCAGTTTTCCTCCTCAGATGGCACCCACCGAGCTGCAGCCCTGCCTGGGTGTGCCTGGTGTAGGTGAGCCTGGCCTGCTCCAGGGCAGTGCTGAACATGCTGAGGAGGACAGGGACCTTGTCAGCAGCCACTGCAGCCATCGCAGGGCGCTCCAGAAGGTTCCGGAACATGGCCAGCAGCTGGAAGGAGCAGGGAAAGAAATGGGGAAAAGTCACAGTCCTGCACAAAATCCCACTGGGATTTTCCTCACTGGTGGAGGTGCTTCATCTTCCTCAGCAACCCAAAGGTCTGCACTGATAGACACTTTGTCAAAGGGAAGATTTTTCCTCTCTCTTTCCCAAGTAGTTCCTGCCTTTCGTGGAATCATTAAGGTTTGAAAAGAGCTCCAAGATAACCTTTGAGTGAATCCCACCACTAAAGCTATCACAAAGAATGTCTTTGTTACAGAAATGCTCAGGCCTTCTCTGTGGGTGAACCATATTCCAGCTGTCATTCCTCAAGTGCTTCAATTTTGCTATTTAGAAAAAACCCCACAACAGCTCAAAGATAAATACTATCACTTACAGTTTTCTGTAATTATACTGATTTTTTTCAGAAAGTACCATTTATTTCTGCAGGATGGATTCACTGGTAAACAAAGCTGTCTCATTTCTAGAAAACCTCCATTTTCAGAGCTGAAATTCATGCATGTATTAACAAATTGATATTAACAATGATCACCTGGTTTTAACAGCAGTTTTCACCAGGAAATCAGAGAATCTCAGATCGGTTTGGGTTGGAAGGGACCTTAAAGTCCAGCTCATTCCACCTCCTGCCATGGGCAGGGACACCTTCCATTAGACCTGGGTGCTCCAAGCCCTGTCCAGCCTGGCCTTGGAACCCAGAGCAGCCCTTCCTCCACCTGCCAGGGGGCCCAGTGAAACCCCTGCCATCCAAAAGCCTGATCTGAGTCATTTCTTTGGCTGCTCTTCCCCAAACTGAGCAAAGGGCTCTTGTGTTTGTGTCAGGAGGTGAAGAGCAGGAACACCCCCAGCTCCAGAGCTCAGGAGGGACCCACAGGCCTGAGCATCCCTCCCCAGCAGTGTCCCACTGTCCATCCCACGGGATGCCTGCAGCTCCAGCACTGCCTGGCCTCTCTGTGGGGCTCATGGGGAGGGAAGGAGGGGACAGACAAACCTTGAAGATGTGCTCCATGTCCGGGGCGTCGCTGAAGGCCCGGCTGAACACAGCGCCCAGCCGACGGTCAATGTCCTCCACCTTCTGCTGGAAGTCCAAGGCATCCTGCACAAACTCCTGTGGGAACAGCAAGTCCAGAGGTGTGAGAAGGCACTGGGGAGGTGCCCAAATACCCAGAGCTATTTCCTCTTCCCATTCACCAGGAATTAACGCACTCCTCTGGCCACCCTCCAGAGTCAGGGACACTTCTGTCCCATCCCATGGCCCTCCAGGATGGACCCACAGTCCAACAAGTTCTGGGGGCAAGACAGGCTATTTCCACACTCTCTTACTCTGAAGACCACACCACCACCCCAAAAACCCACAGAAGCACTCGCTGAACCAGCAAGGTGTGCTAGGGTTAAGCTGTGCCAGGGGAACTTTAGGTTAGACATCAGGAAGAAATTCTTCACTGAAGGAGTGGTTGGGCACTGGAATCATCTGCCCAGGGAGGTGCTGGAGTCACCATCCCTGGATGTGTTTAAAAACAGACTGGACATGGCACTCAGGGCTGTGGTTTAGTGATTGGGAGGTGTTGGGTCACAGGTTGGACTCTGGGATCTCAAAGGTCTTTTCCAGCCTGGTTCATTGTGTGAGTCTGGATATGGAGCTGCAAGAACTCCCAAGTGTCTGCAGAAAAGGCCAGCAGCTCCCTAGAGTGACAGATCAGATCACAGGAAAGGGAGGAAGGAGCTGGGAAGGAGGAGCCAGGGTGGATGTGCTGCTGGCATTCCCACGGGCTGCCCCCACCTACCACGTTGGCCAGGTCCAGGCAGTCGTAGGTTCGCTCTGAGAACACCTGGTAGCTCTCCTGGAACTCCTCATACATGTCCAGCACCTGCTGGCCCAGGGCCTTCCCTTTCATCCCCCCAAACTCAATCTTCTCCAGCTGTGTCAGGTCCAGGGCTGTGCTCAGGAGACCCTGCAGAGCCAGAGGAGGCACACAAGGAGATGACAGCAGGTACCACAGCACATGTTTGCTCCTGGCCCAAAGGACCTCCCAGCCTCAGTGAGGGTGCTCAGGCTGGGATCAAGATGATCTTTAAGGTCCCTTCCAACCCAAACCATTCTGTGATTCTACAATTGTGAGTAGTTTTAGAATAGATGCCATCCATTGTGGTTTTCAATGCAGCTCCTTAAGGAATGAGCAGAGTTACACAGTGTGGTTAAACCAGTAAAACCTTCTGTTCCAGTGCAGAGAATGAGGGAAGGAGAAAAGCCACGCAGACCTTGGCTTGGACAGGCAAAAGCATCCTGTGGAGTGCCCATCTCTGCCCACAGCTGGGAGCAGATGCCCTTTGGAGAGGTGTGGGGTTACCCCCAGGTGAGTGCAGTGTTTGTGACTCAGCCTGTAACTCATGGAGCCCCAGCCATGCTGGGGGCTGAGGGATGGTGGCACTGGTGACACCCCTGTCCCTGCCCCCCTCATGGCACACTGAGGAGCCGTGGACACCCCGCAGCCCCCAGCTGGGCACCCCACCGGGATGTGAAGGGATGACCTGCTGAGGAATGTGGAACGTGTCCTTGCTCCTCCCCAGGCCCCTGTCCAGGTCAGGAGATTCCCAGCTCCAGGATGTCCCCTGGAAGCCTGGGAGCTTGTCCTGGCTTATTCCCAGCCCTGCAAACCACAGCCCCATAACCCCCATCCCCTTGCCCCAACAAGAGCACGAGTGCCAGAGGACTCCTGGGTGCACTGACACAGACTCAGTGTCACAGAGCAAGAAGGACACAGCAGCAAATCTGACACGTGCCCTGAGCAGGACCTGGGCAAACGAGGTCCTGGCCTGGGTGTCAGGGGGAGCACAGAGCACAGAGTGGCCCCATGCCCTGACATCAGGGAGGGAAGATGCCAGCAAGGGAGTTCCTGGCTACAACACCTCACAGCTCCAGAGTCTCACCTTGACCATCTCCAGCCTCTGCAGGAAGCTGTCCAGCCTTGCAAACACCAGTCTGGTGTGGAAGTCCCACTCCCTCACTTCCTGGCCTGGCTCATAATACACGTGCAGGTTTTCCCTTCTCTCCTCAAATGCTCCTTTGAAGGTGTTCAGGATGTCAAACACTGTTTGCACCTTGCCCAGGCTCTCTTCCATCTCTCCTCTCAGAAGGTCTTCTGGACACAGGTACACCACGGCCTGGAAGAGCCAAACCACACCAGAGGTGTCACTTCTGTCACAGCAAATGGTGACTCCTTGCACTGAACACATCTCACCCTCCCTGCCAAGTTCAGAACCCCTTGGGAGGGGGAATCCTTGTCCAAGGAAGGAAAGGAGAAAGAGAGAAGAGACTTTGACAAACACAGGTGCCACAGCCACACACCTGCTGAATGAGAAGGTTGCAGATTTCCTGGAGCAGCACCACGACCCGCAGGGGCACGCTGTAGTGCTTGGAGGTGACCCAAATCCAGCACACCACGTGCAGCAGAGGCACCAGGAGAGGCTTCACCCTGCTGAACTCAACAGCTTCTATCTCCTCCAGGGGCTGCTGGAGAGGGGTCAGGTGCAGGTCAATGTCCTGAGCCTCGCTCAGAGCTGTGGGAAGAGAGGGGAGAAGGGGTGAGAGCCATCGGGCTGGGGTGGGGGGTCAGCTGGGTGCTGGCACAGAGGGGACAGAACTGGAGGACACAAAGGAGACAGAACTGGAGGACACAAAGGGGACAGACCCGGAGAGCACAAAGGAGACAGACAGCCCTGGAGGGCACAAAGAGGACAGACAGCCCTGGAGGGCACAAAGAGGACAGAACTGGAGGACACAAAGGAGACAGACAGACCCAGAGAGCACAAAAGAGACAGACAGCCCTGGAGGGCACAAAGGGGACAGACAGACCTGGAGAGCACAAAGGGGACAGACAGACCTGGAGAGCACAAAGGGGACAGACAGACCCGGAGAGCACAAAGGGGACAGACAGCCCTGGAGGGAACAAAGGGGACAGACCTGGAGGGAACAAAGGGGACAGACAGCCCTGGAGGGCACAAAGGGGACAGACAGCCCTGGAGGGAACAAAGGGGACAGACAGACCTGGAGAGCACACTCACCTACATGTGCTGGGGATAAACCACCCTGATCCCTGCTCACCTACAGCTGAACCAGCACAGCAAACAACCTGACCCTGTGGTGGGGGACGGAGTGGGACGGGGCTCTGGGCACAGGCTGAGGCCACAACAACCAAGCAGTGCCAGGCAGCACCAAAAGCACAGCTCTGCACAGTCCCCAGGCTTGGCCCAAGCTCAGCTGAGCCTGGTTTTGGCTTTGGCAGCCCCATGCCCAGAGGGCAGCACAGTCCCACCTGTCCTGACTGTACCAGAACAGAAATGAGGGCCTGACTGGGTGAAATTTGCAGCTTAGCTTTGTTCAGTTGTGTGGTTGGACACTGAAGAACTACTCCAGAGTTAATAATTGATTAATTTTAAATAAATTAATTAATTTTAATATAACCAGGACATCATTATGCAGCTAAACCTGTGAACCAACATGAAGAGAATCATCACTACCATCTATTCATAGCACCATGGAATGGTTTGGGCTGGAAGGGACCTTAAAGCTCATCTTGTTACACCTTCCACTGTCCCAGGCTGCTCCCAGCCCCATCCAGCCAAGCCTTGGGCACTGCCAGGGATCCAGGGGCAGCCCCAGCCGCTCTGGGCACCCTGTGCCAGCCCTCCCCACCCTCCCAGGGAAGGATTTCTTCCTAATATCCAATCTAACCTCTGACAGCATGAAGCCATTTGCCCTTGTCCTGTCACTGCCAACCCTTGTAAAAAATCCATTTCCAGCTCTCTTGGAGCTCCTTTAGGCACTGGAAGGCCAAAGTGAGATCACTCCAGAGACTTCTCTGCTCTGGACTGAACAATCCCAATTGTCTCAGCCTTTTCAGAAGTGCCAGAAGTGCACATGCAAATAACCCCAAAGCTTGAGACTAAGGAAGAAGAAACTCTGTCAGCATCTCCCTCCCACAAAGCCACCCCAGCAGGGAGGGCACAGGACTCTGGCAGCCCAGGCTATGAACCAGGACAGAAGTCAGCACCATGGTAGAGCTGTCCCAGCTTCTCACCTGCCTCAACATCCATCAGCATGTTTTGGAAGGCTGGCACGAAGATGCTCTGTGCTCTCTCCAGCACCTCCAGCATGTTCCTGACCCTCCTGGATGTCAGCTGGCTGTGAATGCCTTCCAGGTCAGCACACCTGCAGCACAAGTTACAGCACACGGCTGTGCCCCAAAGCCCTGCCTGCCTTGGCTCAGGATTTCCTGCAGTTCCACAGGGACTGAGCCCCAGTGGGGGCAGGAAACAGGAGCAGCCCTACAGGACACAGCTGGAGCCAGGCTCAGAGCAGAAAGGAGCCAGTGGTGTTTCTGCAGCCACTGCTGGCAGCTCTGCACAGGCAGGGCTCTGTCCCCAGTCAGCTGAGCCAGCACAGCACAAAGGACAGGTGAAATTTCACTCCCTGGCTCATCTAACCCCTCCCTGGCACCACCAGCAGCCAGTTGACAGATGGAGAGTGCCCATCAGCCCTGCTCTGGGGCTGGGTCTGAGTGAACAGTGATGGGAACAGCATTTCCAATAAAATTCCCTCCCGGTGTAGCCCTGGACTGTGCTGGGGCCAAGCCAAACCAAGCCAAACCACACAGCCACCTCCAGGCACTCAGAGATCATCCTTATTTTATGTCTGGGAGCAATATTGTTGGGCTCAGGTCTCTACATGACCTGGAGCAGCTGCTCTGGCTCACAGCAGCAGCACTCCCTCCACCCAGAGCAGCACCAGCAGCTTCCCCCAGCACCTGCTCTTCCAGAACTCCAGCTCCACCCTTGGGGTTGGGTTGGTGCCTCGCAGGAGAGGCTCTGAGGACTCTTTCTTCAGCACTCTCTGGACCTGCTGGCTCCAGTCGATGATGGCTGACTCGGTGGCATGTACAAGGGATTTATTGATCAGCTCCAAGCTGTGGAAAACAGAGCACGAGGGTCACTTGGCTTTCTGCTTGTCCATGTGCATTGCTCAGTTGGATCCACCTCAATGGGCAGCTGGATTTTACACTTACAGCCCAGATTCATTCACAAAACACTCAAATTCATAAGGGAGACTATTTACAAGGGCAGTTAGTGAAAAGGAGGAATGGTTTTTAACTGAAAGAGAATAGGTTTAAATTAGGGATTTAAACCTCCCTGTGAGGGTGAGCAGGCCCTGGCCCAGGTGCCCAGAGAAGCTGTGGCTGCCCCTGGAAAGCCAAGTTGGACAGGGCTTGGTGTAACCTGATGGCAGTTTGGAGTTTTCCCTCAGTGATGCAAGCAGTTCATTGCTTCTCTGCATGCCCACATCCACTTCCTGAGCTTCTCCTGCTTGTATTGTTGTACAGACCCCAAAGACAGAGCCCATGAACTCGAGAGAGCAAAATACCCCTCCTTGGCAGTCTGATGAGCTGCAGAGGACAGGGAGCAAGAAGAGTCCCCACATCTGACAGGCAGGATCCCCAAAAGAGGCAGCACATGCAGCAGCAGAAGAAAACCCAGCGGAGAGCAAGGGCTGGAACTCACAAATTCTCATTTTTAGGATCAATGTTCTCGAATCTCTCCGAGCCAGCTGGAAGAGGCAGCAAGGTCTTTCCATCCACTTGGCCCATAACCTTGAAGACAGTGCTTTTCAGGCTGTGCACATGGTGGATGATGTCTTGTGACACCACTCGTGGCCAGCCCTGGTGGTTCCTCCGGTTTGTCAGGATGGGCACAATCACCTACAGCAGGAGTCATGGAAGAGCAATGGAGAAGAGCTGAAGGAAGTAGATTTAATTTGATTTAGGAAGAAATTCCTCCCTGTGAGGGTGGGGAGGCCTTGGCACAGGGTGCCCAGAGAAGCTGTGGCTGGAAGTGTCCAAGGCCAGGCTGGACAGGGCTTGCAGCAGCCTGGGATAGTGGAAGGTGTCCCTGCCCATGACAGGGGTGGCACTGGATGATCCTTGAGGTCCCATCTAACAAAAACATGCTGTGATTTGATGATTCTGTGACAAAAAGTACTGTGGATGGACTGGCCACCAGGCTCCGAGGTCCTGGCAAGCCTGGAGACCCTCACTGACCACTGTCCCAGGCAGTTCCGTGCAGGTGATGATGAGCAGGGCAGCAGGGCCAGGCTGAGCCCAGGGGCTGTCCCTGCACAGCCACCCCCAAACACAGAGGGAAGCTCCTCTGGTTCCTCCTGGCATCTACAGCATAGGCACGTTTTGGGTTATTTCCCAAAGCTGCAGCCCACTGAATACAGTTCCTGTCTTCAGCAGTGGAAATTCCAGGGTCTGCACTAACCTGGCAGCTGAGGACTCTGGGCTGGGCTTGTCTGGACCTGAGCTGTTTCTGGCTCTTTTGTGCTGGGATAGCAACAGTGTCTGTCACCTTCCTCTGGGATCACAGCCGGGTTGCCCCTGGTGATGAGCAGCCTTTGTGTGGCCAGACTTGGGGGAGGATAAAGGTATAAAAGCAGCTACAAACAGACACAGAATTGAAAAGGAACAACCAGGGTGCCACTCCAGGGTGCTGAAAATTCATTGCACCGTGACCAAAGAGGACCAGCTGCAGCAATCAGCATGTCCAGGGAGCCACGGGACGGGGAAACAACCCCAGGGCACACAGAGTTCACCTGCAACAGCTTCGGCTGCAATAGTAGCAGGCTTTGTCTCCACTACTCAAATCGCAGGGACTGCTAATGAGTGTAGAGTCATAACCAGGCAAATCAGCTGTTTGTATTCTATTGGATTGGTAAAATGACAAATGGGACCTGATGGAATGTCTCGAAGATCCCTTTGGGAAAACATCAGCCCACCTGAGGTAACTGGGCACTGAAACACAGGAGGCTCTTCTGAAAATCAGGAGAAACCCTTTCCTGGTGAGGGTGACTGAGGGCTGGCACAGACAGCCCAGGGAGGCTCTGGAGTTTCCATCTGTTGGGATACTGAAAAGTCACCTGGACACGGTCCTGGCTGGAGCAGGGGCTTGGACCAGATGTGCCTGAGATGAGCCATGCAGCACAACTATCCTAGAACCACACAACGCTTTGGGGTGGACGGGACCTTAAAGTTCACCTCGTTCCACCCCCTGCCATGGGACACCTTCCGCTGTCCCAGGTTGCTCCAAGCCCCGTCCAGCCTGGCCTCGAACACTTCCAAGGACGGCACAAGCACAGCTTCTCATTCTCAGGAGCACATCCAGTGACTCTGTAAAGCGGCTCATCCCCCACGGACCCCACCGTGAGACACCCCGAGCTCGGCATTTCCGAGGCTGGGCTCTACAGGAGGCGCTGCCTTTCCCCCCTTACCTCCTCCAGCACGGCGGCGAAGTGCGGCAGGGGCTGTGCGGGCAGGTCCCCGCACAGCAGCTCGGCGGGCCCGGGGCCAGCTCCGGCCGGCCGGAGGAAGAAGATGGCCTTGGTGGCTCCGGGGGGCGGCGGGGGCGGCCCGGGGCTCATCCCCAGCTCCCCGGCCGGGCCCCGCCAGGCGAGCAGCGCCGGCCCCGCCGCTCCCCGCACGAATCCGCGCAGCGCCGGCCCCGCCGCAGCGCCCGCCCAGCGCCGCCAGCGCTCCGGGGACACGGCCAGAGCCAGCCCCGCAACCCGGGCCAGCCGCTCCTCACGGGGATCCTCCGGGGAACCCTCCGGGGAACCCTCCCGGGAACCCTCCCGGGGCTGCTCCAACCCCGCCGGCCCCGGCTCCCCCTCGGTCTCCATCCGCCCGGCTCCGGTCAGTGTTTGCGAGCAGCAGCCGCCGTTGCCCGGGGGATCCCCGGGAGCCGCTCCCGTGCCCCGCCGGGATGCGAGGGCGGTCCCAGCGCTGCCGCCTCCCTCCTGCTGCTCCCAGCCCGTTTCTCTCTTCTCTCTCCTCTCATTCTGCCAGACCCAGAAGCAATTTCCCAGCCCGGCTCGCTCCGCGGGAATTTTTCCACATCGGGCACGGGCAGCTCCTGTCCCTCACCCCCTCGTGCTGCTCCCGACACCGGCATCAACCACCTGCAGCTGAAACTTGGGTGCTGTGGGCTCCTGCCACGGCTGTATTTCCAGTTCATTAATACCCTCTGTCAGAAGCAGTTCGCTACTTTCCAAATAAAAGATCCTCCTTTAACTCCGTGCAGAGCAGCACGCGGATCCTGTGCAGTCACAGAGCTGCTCGTGTCACCCCAGCAGGAACCAGGTCCTCCCCTGGGTACCCCAGCCCGCTCCTACCCAGTAAACAGGAACATTTTGGTTTTCTCCTGTCCCCTGCTATTCATAAAAGCTCAGCAGAGCTTTTCTGAAGGATACAGATGTGTCAATTCTCCAGTCTCTGCTTTAGACAAGCATAGCACTAAAGCGTAGTTCATCAACAAAAGATGCTTTGCTGACAGTTTGTCCCTTTAATTTCCCATTAATTTGAAATGAAATCTCAAGATTCATGAGTATCAGCTCCTGAGCAGGGCCTGGGTGTCTTCAAGCTCCAAAAATGAACTCCTTAATTGAAACAGCACAGAACTCCCCTCCTACTTCCAAACACAGGCAGTGACAGCAGGGGCAAAGGAAGAAGCAAAGCTGACCCACAAAAAGCTTCAGAAAAACTCCTCTTAACTGCAGGCTAACTCCCCCCACCGTGCCTGCTGTGCCAGCTTTCCTGTCCTCTGCATCCAGAACCAGAATCTGCTCAAGGACACTCACAGCCATGAGGCTGCAGCATGATCCAGATCTGATGGGCAAGATCTTGGTCTTTACCCCAATGCTGAATCAGCCACCCAAGGTCATCTGCCAGAGAAATCCAGGTTTTTGTTTCCTCAAGAGTGATCCAGACACAACACAGCTTTCTGGAGGATGGTTTATTCAGTGGTTTATTCAGATTCTAAATAAAGGGTTTGGAGAATGGATTTTTGAAACAAAAAAACAGCAAAGAAAACCAAATAAAATGGGAACGCCGATGTACAGATGTATTGTCAGCACTAATTTAACCTAAAACCTTAAAATTGGGTCTCATTTTACTGTTGATTTTTCTCCTATCACCTGGGTTCTGATAACTCTTCACTGAGAACAACTCACCTTCTTCTGGCAAACCCACGGCCCCTCCAGGGCCTCTCATACCTGATCTCTTGCAAAGGTCACACCTGCTGCTGTTACATGATCAATACCTTGTACCATAAACCCCAAAATTAAAACAGTTCAGAGAGAAGAATTTTTGGTTAAATGAAAAAATGCTCCATGGACCGATGAGCCCCCAGAACAGGAGCTAGGTGGGCAGATCCTGTCTCCACAAGGACCAGTGCTGCTGACAACCAACCCACTGGAGCTGCAGCCCAGGGAGATCCACGGTGACCAAGCAAACCCAGATGCCCAGGCCAGCCCCTTTCCCGTGGTGCGGGCAGCACCGCACGCTCCCGAGGCCTGCAGAGAGCCAGGCTTCCCTCTCGGAGCAGAGCACTCCCAGCCTCATCCCTCTCAGTTGACTGTTTTAAGCTTCTTGTCTGGCAGTTCCTGATGGTTCTTGGCTTGTTTCCGTTTCTGGCGTGCTGCTTCCGTGCTGTCCCCCCTGGTCAGTTTGTCCAGGATCAGGGCAGTCTCCTTCAGCAGCCGCATCTCCCGCTTCTCCTTGCGCTCCTCCATCTCCACGATGTCGTCTGCAAACAACGCCTTCAGGGCCGGGATCAGCTTAGGGATGGCTGGGAAGTCACCAAAACGGACCTGAAACACAAGCACAGGAGCCTCTGTGAGAACTGCTGCTCGATTTCCTTGCTCCCCCCTTGCCTTTGGCCTGTGCAGACAGCAGGGCACTGCCCCTTCCTGTGCGCAGCACCTGCACCCAGCAGCCCTGACCTCAACGAGTTATTGACGTTTTCTTCACAGAAATGCTGTGGCCCAAACTCTGAGTGACAGTGAGCTGCCCTCACTGTCACTGTCAGCCAGATTTTGTCCCCCAGATGTCTGCTATTGAAAAGCTTATCAGTTGGGATGGGAATGGAAGCAAAATTAGGTTTTTTTGGCTGGGAGTAGCAAGCACAGACTTGAGGTGACACGAGGCAAGAACCCAGTGTGTTAAGTGTTGGATTAGAGGGCCATCAGCACCTTTTTCATACCAGTGTGGGGAAAGGGTGGCTGCTGCCAGCAGTTAAAGGAGCTGTTTAGAGACTGCTCTTCAGGACATGGGAGTATTGACTCAGCATATGAAGAGCATTTAATCAGGAACAGCCATCCCAAAGTAACACCAACACCGTTCCCAGGCCTGGCCCCGAGCTCCCAGCTTACCCTCATATGGTCAAAGGCAATTCCGACCTTCTCGCTGAAGTCTTCACTGAACAGCGGGATCTTGGCGTACCTCTGGCTGAAGTGATTGAGCATGATGAACTCTGCATTCATCTTCATCCCAGTCTGGATGGCCTGGGAGGTTGTGCTGCAAAAGGAACACGCTCTGCTCACTGCCAAGACTGGCAGGAACTGCTGCTCTGCACCCAGGGCCACACCACACCAAGTGACCTCACAGGCACAGGCCCCTCACCCTCGGGCCTGCACCGGTGGCAATTCTCTGACTTCCACACAACCCTGAGTGCAGGAATGCAGCTCTAACTGTTGGAGCCTTGCATTTAAGAGCTCCACAACCTGGGGACAGACACTTGTCCCAGAGGTGACAACAGCCCCAGCTCTCACACTGTGACTGCAGGAATTCCGAGCAGCCACTCTCAGTCTCCCAGCGTTTGCTGGGAGCAGCACATGGAATCCATGGCTGCAGTGCTCTCAGTGAGCTGGGGGTATGAGACAACTCTTCTGCCTCCTGAGCTTAGTCCCAAGATGTAACCATGCAGAGGGTCTTTCCCTTGGGCTGGACTATTTGTAGAGTCACCAATGTCTGCTTGAAAGTTTTCCCCATTTCTTTTGGGGATGTTGAGAGGAGCTGTGGTGGTCTGAGCTGCTGCAATGACCAACACCCCATCTTTAGTGTAGAACTCTACACACACCAGAACCTTTGACAGCTCCAAGGAGCTCACCCAGCTGTGTCCCTTTCCCTTCCCAACAGAGACAGACAGCAGAACACCCCCCACCTGTGGGTCTTCTCTATAGCTTCTTTTTCCATGCCATCCTCCAGAGTGGCTTCATGGATCAGCAGGTTGGCATTTTTACCTGTGCAAACAATCACACATTCAATCTTCAGCTGAAGATTGACCAGCCCAACTGCCCACAGGAACTTTCCTGTCCCTCCTCAGCCTCTCACTGTGTGGCAGACACAGCACCAAAGGTTTGGGAGTGCCCACTTTGGATACTGACAGACGGAGACTTCTCTGCAAGAGATTCTTCAAGCAGAGGGTTCTGTTACCTACCCATTTGCACTAAGGCCATGCAGGGCATTGTATCACCAGAATAAACTACTTTCCAGCCAGACTTGTGGATCACTGAACATGCAAAAGCATTTTTACAGTGTTGCACTTCACAGGTCTGAAACTGAACAAGGATAGAAGTGTTAGACTCCAAGCCCCCTCCAGCCACAGAGCCCCCCAGCTCAGGAACTCACCTCAGCCAGGTCGTAGCTCTCTAACAGAGAGCTCACAAACTCCTTGGCTTTGGGTCTGGTGTTCTCACAGCCTTTCACAAGAGACTGAGAAGGAATCATTCTGCGAGGGAGGGAAGAAGAGATAATTAAGGACAGGTACAAAATAAAACCTGATCTTCTCTTCAAGCAGCCAACTTCTCCTGTTTCTCAGTCTCAGTTCAGTGCCTTGGTGACCTGTATTACCTCTTGCTTTCATTGGTGCCCCAGTAACTCATCCAATCACTTCCACCCCACTATCAAATACTTTCTTCTCCTTGCACAACTCCCTTTTCCTATAGCAAAGGGAAGCCTGCACCTAAACCTCTATTAATCAGCACAGCTGAGTAACAAACCCTATTGTGCCCTCTGCAAACTGCATATCCTTGTTCCACAGGCAGTGGAAGGAGTCAGAGTCATCTCCAACAAAGCGGTGGGGGAATGGATGACAGGGGTTTGCCTTGAATAAAGACATTTCTCCATACAGAACACTCACTTGATGTCTCCAAGAATCTCCTCACAGTGGTTGTGGTACTCGTGCAGCCAAGGCATGATCTGCTCAGGTGCTACCAGAAACAGAGGGCTGAAAGCCTGACCAAGGGCTGCCTGCAAAAGCAAAGTACTAGGTGTAACCACATCAGAGAGAAGAAATGCTAGGGAAAGGCTGCTGTGAAGTTGCCCTCCCCTCACCCCAATCCACGTTCAGGAGCAGAGAAACTACTCACAAAAGCTCTCCGCCGCTCCATCAGGATGTTCACCAGCCCCTGCAAAGGGAACACAGAGACAGCAAGGGCAGTCAGAAGTGTCTGGGGAGTCAGTGGCAACACAGCCACCACTGCTCAGCAAGCCCAGAGTCAAAGGAATGAGAAGGGAGAGGGGATTAGAAACACAGATACAGCAGTGCTGAATCTCAGGGGAATGAATGCAGAGAGGAATGCAGAGCAGGGCAGCCCACATTCATCAGCTGGAGCTACAGCCGAGTCCCAAGGCTCAGAGCACAGGTGCACAGAGCCCCTTCCCACAGCTGAACGCACCGAGTGATGATCTGTGTGCATGTGGGACACAAACACAGCCACCAGGTTACACAGCACTTGGTCAACTTGCTCTCCATAGTGGCGGCAGAGCTGTCCAAAGGTTCCTTCTCCACAGTCCAGGAGCAGGGAGCGAGTGGCACTAGAGAGAGGTGACAGAGACATTTAGCAGCCACTGGAAGAGCTCTGAGCAGGTGCAAGGGGGGGATATTTTGGGTTGGAAGGCAGAGATCAGAGAGCACTGGGGTTTACCTGGTATTCACCAGCGTGGAACTGACATTGCGGATTTTCATTGGAATGGCAGATCCTGTTCCCAAGAACACGATTTCAGGATAGGCACCCACATTTCCTAAAGAAAGAAGACAACAAAGGTTTGTAGGCAAATGTTCTCCACACACTGCCCAGTCAGACACCATCTAATTCTAATGCCCAGTAACTCCAGAGCCAACATGGCCAGCACAGTCATTTCTGCCCCCATCAGCAGCAGCTTTACAAGGGAAGGCAGAGCAAGCCCCACCACTTCACAGCTTCACCTGGGCTCTGAAGCAGTGGGTCACCAAGAGCTCCTGCTTTCCACCACACTGATCCAAGCTAAGCTGCTGATCTGTACCTGGTACAGCAGACAGGCTCTCCTTGCACTCCTTCACACGGGTCTGGAAGTCAGGGAGATCCAAGGCTTCATTAATAAACACATCAGGATCACAGACAGTCACAGCATCTCTGCAAGAACAGGCCACCCATCACGATGGGGCAAGGCAGGAACTGAAACAGCCCTTTTCAAAGCAAAGTGCCAAATTCCTGTGACAAAACGGCCTTACAACAAGGGGACAAACGCTCCTTCCATTTTGAGGGGTTGGAGAAGACACATCCACGAGTGTGGTGTGTTCCTGAAAGGCCTGGCTGGGCTGAGCCAGGCAGAGAAATGCTCATTCCACCGAAGTAGAGAAGCTCCTGCAATAGCACTTCATTCCTTCCAGAGCTGCCAGGCACTAGAGGGCACTGCAAGGCAGCACAGAAGAAAAAGAGCAGCCACCTAAAGGGATCCTTTATTGCTGAGAAGTGTAAAAAACCTGTGTCCTGCTTCAGAGCATGTGCAGCACTACAGGTCCTCAGATACCTTAAAAAGAGAAACTTAAAACTCTTCTTGGCACCTGCATCCTCCTGTTGTGCCCAACAAAGCAGCAATCTGAGCCATGGTGGCTGAAATCCCCTTGCCCCCTGGGGTCCCCGGCCCTTAAGGATCTCACTGGTCAGCTTTGCCCACCAGGAGCAAAGCCAGCAACTGTTGGCAACCAAGCCAACAGTTCAATCACCTGGAGCTTTCAGCTCTAATATCAGACTTTCTAGGTCTTCAGAAGGTAAGACTGTCCCTAGGCTCCCCAAAAACTCTCTCCCTGTCCCCACCTGCTCTGCCACAGCCACAGCTGGGTGCACAGCGTGAGTCAAAGCAAAGGACAAAGAGGCACAAGGTTACAGGAGCAAGGGACAGAACACTCCAAAGCACTGGCCAGGTGCTGTTTTCAGTGGTTTACTTATCCACGTGCTACACCTTGTCTGAGGCTTTCAGGGGCAGAGACACAGCCCTCAAAAGTTCCCCCAGCACAGCCACCAGAAAGGATCTGCAGGGGATCCTGACACAATGCCCTCCCTCACCAAAAAGCTGCTTCAAGCCAACACCCAAATCCTGGAAAGAAAGATTCCCACTGACCTCTGCCACTCCTGCTGTGGCCTGAGGTGGTATTTCAGCAGGCACTCCCCTCGCACGATGGGCACAGGGCACACAGCCTCTGCTTCCTGCAGGAGGAGGGTGATGTGAGACACAGCCTTTGCTGAGGGCAGGAGCCACAGGGGCAAGGTGGGCCTGGATTACCTTGCTCTGGTAGGTGGTGAGCAGAGGGAAAATCTCTGGGTGGATGAGGTTCAGCTGAGTTTGGATCTTGTAGCTGCGTGGGTTGTGCACAGCAGAAGAGTTTTCGTTGAGGACCAAGTGCTGAGTCCCAGGCCCAAACCTGTCAGAGGACAACAAAGCTCCAAAGCTTCAGCACCGCAGCACGTGTGCACACCTGAGCTAAAAACCTCACCTGAGCCAGCAGAGCCCTCTTTTTAGAGCTCTTTTCACTTTGGAACAAACATGTGCAGCACCTGAACAGGCTGCTGCCCTGAGAGACAGGAACCCAGGGACCACAGGAGCACGTACCTCTCCATCCACTGCTGGTAGCGGCTGTCTCGAAGCACTGCCTCAGGGGTCATGTGAATAACCAAGGCCACCTGGTGCTCAGGAACTCCCTCCTGGTACCTGGGACACATTCAAATAGGAAGAGCATCTGTGCTGCAGTCCATGTCCTTGGCATGCCCTCCCCTCTCCCACGCTAGCAGAGATGCCCCTGAGGCAGGCAGAGCAGGGATTTTCAGAGCATGGCCCCAGAGCTCCAGGCTCTGCATCACCCAAGGCACAAGGCTCAGGCCACCATCTGCTGACACCTCCACTGTCCCCCCTTGGGCAGCTCCTCTCCTCCTCAGCAACATCTGCAGAGCCTCCAGGAGCCCAAATGCTTCTGCACAAGCCCTACAGAGCTGTTATGTGCAGTCCAGGCTTCCAGAGCCTCCACTGCTCCCCAGGCAGACACCAGGACACATTCCTGCTCTAGAGGTCCCTGAGGGAAAACAGGCCCATGGCAGTCACAGAGCCCCACAGGTCCTGCCTCCCCTAAAAGCCTCAAAATGCACCACCAATCCTTTCTTGCATCTCAAGCTCTCTAACAGTGCCAAAAAGTTCAGACATCATCCATGAGAAAACAGCACATCTAGACCAGAACAAGAGCAAAACTCAGCACAGGTGTCCTTCCCCAAACACTGCAGGTGCCCAGCCCTACCTTCGGAAGGTCTCGTTCTCGCAGACAGCATCCACAAAGCCCTGGTGAGGACACTCCAGCACGAGGAACACTGGGCCAGGGTCCGTGGGGGTGCACAACTCCTCAGGAAAGAGCTGCAGGCACACACAGTGGTCACACCACAACCAGCCTGGACACACAGCCCTTCCTGCACCTCTGTGTCCAACTTCTCTGGTTGGACAGAGCGCAGCAGCCACTCCCAGAGCTCAGCACACCCAGCCAGGGCAGCTCTCAGGCCCTTTCTGCTCTCATTACACAGCAAAATGCACACATGTGGAACAGCAAATCCCAACCCTGGCCTCAGAGAAACCACAACCCAGCCTGAGGTGGGGAATTCCAGCAGTTTCTAGGTTCCCAGGACAGATTTAGATGGTAGCAAAAGCATGTGTAAGGAAAAAAATGCTTTATAAAATTCTTGTGGCACAAAGATGTGCTGATCCTGTCTCCCAGGTCAGGATCTTCACCTGCAGAACACCTGGGCCATGGCCAGAGCTGGCTCTGCCTCTCACTCCAGTGTTTGAGAGATCCAGACCTTTACCCCAGAACTACTGAGTTCCTTTTGGTGTCAGAGGTGCAAGCAGGGTCAGGAGGGAGTGATGGCTACACAGACATTCAATCCCCAGATTTAAACAGTGCAGGGATCAACTCCACTAGCTCACTCCTAGACCTGCATCAGCTTTGGGGAGGGAAGCAGCTCTGCCAAACAGCAAACACCCAGCCATACCCACACAGGAGCTCATTTCCCAGATCACCACCCCAACAGCCCCAGACACACCACACTCAGCAGCAGCCAGAGTCCCAGGATATACTGGTAAGCAAAGCACTCTGCACAAAAGCTTGTCACCCTGGGAGCCCAGTGAAGGAGGGAGAGTGGCAAAGCCACAACAGAAGCACAGACACATCTTACCTCTTTGCCTTCAAAAGTGATGCTCTCCCCATTTTTGAGAGCAGTAATGATGGGAAGGATGGCTGGAGTTCCCCTGAGAACAAGGCCACAAATATTTAGCTTGCCAACACCCACGTGCCTGCTGCTGCCCTGTGCCCCAGGCTGGGCTCTCATACTCACACTGGCAGGCCCAGCTCCTGGGCTTTAGCTGCAAGGAATTTCCCCTTCCTTGGGTGAACCTGCAAAGAGTTAAACACAATTATCACCCAAAAAAAGAGGGCCATGAAACAAGATCCATGTACTGCCACGTCAAGAGCTTCTTCACAAACCAAGGGAACATTTTTTCCCATTTCAGTTCCACAGCCACTGCTCCAATTTAGCCCTAAAAAGCTCTTCTGGATTCTCTGCTTTCCAGGATCATGCTGCTGCTTCTTGCTCTCCTCTTCAGCCAAGCAAGTACAACAGCCTGCCCTCCTCTGAGGGTTAAACAAGAATGGAACCTGTACACTCATAACCACTGCTGGATTCTAAAAACACCTCCAGTTTTACCCATTCCTACTCATGTTACAGCAACTCTGACACTTAAAAAGCAGAAACAGCTTCAAAGCCCTACTTGAAAATGCTGTCTCCAGTTAAATCTCTGCAGCAAGATGATATTGGGAAACATTTCCTTACAGAGGGTGGTCAATGCCCCAAGCTTGACAGTGTTTAAAAGATGGTTGGACAATGCCCTTAATAATATATTTTACATTTTGGGCAGACTGAAGTAGCCAGGCAGCTGGACTGGATGGTTCAACCCTGGAAGTGTCCAAGGCCTGTCTGGATGGGACTTGGACCAACCTGATCTAATGGAAGGTGTCCCTGCCCACAGGGGCACAGAGAGAGATTATCTCTAAGGTCCCTTCCAACCCAACTCATCCTGTGCTTATAGATGATCACTCTACATCCCTTCCCCCTGAAATCACTCTGTTCTATTGTCTCATCTCTTCTGGGCTGGTTTAGAGACACTGTGCCCACACTTACTTTGCAAAGAAAAGCCGTCACCAGATCAGGATGCTCCCTTGCACACTTCTGCTCATCACCTGTAAAACAAAGCAAAACTACTAAAAATCATCACTCACTATCACTTTTCTTAAAACCAAATCATGCCAAAATTTGCTAAGGCATTAACAGGAACATTATCCACTCAACTTGGAGCCCAGCAGCAAAATGTTATGAACCCCCAAGGCCAGAGAGCCCATGGCTTCAGATACAAGAAGCCAAAATAAGGCCCAAGACTGAAAAATAATCAGCCCAGCATCCACATGTAATTAAAATAAGGCCCAAGACTGAAAAATAATCAGCCCAGCATCCACATGTAATTAAATTACAAAGATTGTAACCCCCACACCAGAAGCAAACTACTACAAGAACCAATTACACCCAAGCACCAATCATGTCCAGTTTCTGGGCCTTTCAAGTTCTCTACCAAATTCCAAAGTACCAGAACATTTTCTGCTCCACGGAACCTTCCAGCTGAGCTCGTCTACAGACCTCACTTTCAGAGAGCAAATAGCTCAGAGGACAAATTCCTATCCTTAGTTTGGCTTCATCTCATTAAAGTTAAAAGTTAAAGTTAAAAAGGCCATTCCATGTGTTTCACCTGCTTTCTTTGGGCTTTCTTTGCCTTCCTCCAAGCTTTGCTGTGCAGTTCTTGGGGATCCAGGCCCTGTGTTCCCTTTAGGGCTATTTCCACCTTGGGGAGATGCTCCAGGACTCTGGGGGGATGAACTTTCAGCACCCAGTGGTCTTCCTGTCCCAATAAAGGCAGACAAAAATCCCTCAGTCCAAAGCAACATAAAAGAAAAGCAAGAGTAGTGTTCCCTCTTCCATGACAGTCAGGTTTAAACTGCACCAGAACACAGAGCTCTTCCCCCCAGTCTAGCTTGCACTTCCATTCCCCAGTCACTTATTTCAGGAGCCATCCCTCATCCAAGCCCTTCTCCCCAAACCCTTAAACTCTTGTCAGGTCTGTGCTGCACCCTCAGTGTCACAGTTTGCAGCAGAAAGAACACAGCTGGCTGAGAAAGCCAAACCCAGGGATGTTTCACATGTCATTCCATCCACCCACAGCTGAAGGAACAAGCCAAGGCCCTGACTCAGCAGGTCTTGTTATTTAAATGAGATCCTTCTCCTGAGAAAAGCAAATTAATGAACCTCTGCTTACTCAGGCTGGCAAACAGAAGCTGCTCCTTGAACCTTCATTGTGCTTACTGAGCTTCCCCTGTCTCTCTGCAGCACCAGTGCTCACCTGTCAGAGGGATTTGGTAGACAGTCATTGTCTCATCCTTGTACTCAGGCTCTGTGTGCAACTGCACAGCTTGGAAGAGATCAAAAACCACCATTAACAAGTGCATAAGCAGAGATTCACACTCTTCAAGAACATCAATCAGAAAAGTGTCTTTGTCTTTCTTAAACTCAACCTGCTGAACATTCCCCTTCCCTTTCTCTGCCCAACTGCAAACCCCAATGAGTAATTAAAGTTTTAAAAGCCCATCATCCTCAGGGAGCAGCTCAGGATACCACAGTGAGCAAATTCACTGGCAGACTATTGAAGGGAACTGCCCTCAGTGCCTTAAAACCAAGTGGAGTCTGTATCAGCCAGCCTGGCAGGAGCTGAGAACACTGTTGTGATGGGTTTGAGCAGTGTATCAGAGCAAAACAAATGGTTAAAACATCCTCTGAGTGAACCTAAACCAGAGGCTGAAGCTGTTATTTGGCAATGTAAGCTTGGCTAGAGATGAAAGTTCCAAGTTCCTTTGCTACACATCCCTGACCCACCTACCTAAGTCCATCCTTTTGAGGGGCCCGGGGAAGAGGCGAATGGCTTTCAAATAGTTTTGCTGGAAAAGAGACAGGGGATCAGGAGGGGGCTCAAGCAGTGCCATGACAAACACCCTTCCAGCAGCTACAGACTCACTCAGACCAATCTGAGCAGCTCACTCAGCTCTGGGCAGGTGTCCCACCTCGGGCAGGCACTGCGCCTTTACAAAGAGAAAGAGCCACTGTCCCCACCCCCTCCATCCATGCAATTAGTCAGCAGAAACTGCAAGGAAATAAAACCACTACAGCAATGCTGAGGATTGCAAATTACTGGTCCAGACATGGCGTTAGGCTGGCAAGGACCACATCAAACAGGAGATCCGAGACTGAGCGTCTATTAATATAAAATAGGGAGGGAGCAGACATGGGAACAAAGATCCTCCTTTCTCCCAAAAGCTGATTTATCAGGATACAAGACTGGAGCAGAAGAATTCTGCTCTGCTGTAACTGAAGAGATTTGGGCTGACACTAATTCAGAGCAGCACAAAGATGCCCGTTGCCACCAGCTCTCCCAATTCCATGGTGATCTTGAACACTTGGAGGATTTGCTGTCCCTTCTGCACCTTGCCATACTTACCAGCTTTGGTGGCCCCAGGAACATGCACCTCTGGAGCCCTATAGCCTTCAGTGTGAGAATCATACCTAAACAGAGAAACAGCTTTGTCACAACTCCAGTAACCACTGGTAGATCCCAAAAGAAAGACCCTTCTCTGTTCAGGAGTTCTTGGCCTCCCCACAAAGGCCAGAACTAAACTTGGACCTGAATTCAGTTTTGCCTCAGCTTCGTGGCAGTCTCAACAAGCCACTTGCTGCTACAGATAAAGAAAACATCTACACATCTTAATAAAATTAATCTGGAGCAATGGATCTAAACAGATGGTTAATTTCATCCTTTTCTTGGAGATTCCAGAACTTTAATAGACAAGACCCACAGCCCTCCATCCTAACCTCATTCTGCACTGAGGACAATAGCGACCACAAACTTTTGTGTGCTCCTTTGGACTCAAACCAGCCTAATCCACAAACAGCTCCCTGCCGGCAACGCCGGTACCACCTTCTGCTGCAGGAGATGTCGGGAAGCTGAAGCCAGGCCCGCTGGACAGGCAGGGCCAGTCGCACCACGTGTGTGCACTGTGGCAGAGCGCACACAGCAGCTGGAGCACCGCAGAGCCGCAGGACAGCGCAGCCCTCTCACAGCGCTGTCACCGTGCCCAGCGCTGCCTGAAACAGCCCCGCAGAGCTCTCCTGCCCCAGAGCTGCTGCCCTGGGCTCCCCGCACTCACCCGGCAGCCCCCCGACGTTGGCCCAGGACACGCGGCTGAGGAAGATGCTGTCCAGGTGGGAGATCTTCAGCCTGCGGGGCAGACGGGGGTGAGCAGGGCCCGGGGCAGCCCGGGGTGTCCCCCCAGCGCTGCCCCACTTACTTGTGCTCCTGCATGGCGCGCTGCGTGCCCTCGCCGCAGTTGAACAGATACCTGAGGGGAAAGCGGCGTCAGGGCGGGCCCGGGCGGGGAGCCCCGCTGCCAGCCCCGCACTCACCGGTTGAACTCGGAGAACACGTACACGGCGGCCCCCGCGTCGCGGCTCCCGGCCGCCACCACCTGCACGTACACGGTGTTGGGCCCCGCCAGGCCCGTGCCCGCGTTCCGCCGCCGCTCGCGGGCCCACACGTGCCGGGGCACGTCCTTGGGCCGCCGCGCCGGCCGCGCCGCTGAGGGGCCCTCGGACATGGCCCAGCCGCGGGAGCCGGCCCTGGCCGCGATGCCGGGGCCCGCCCGCCGCCACACGAGCCCGGGGCCCGGCGGCAGCGCCCGCGCCAGCGCCCACATCCGCGCGCCGCCCGCCGCGCCCGGCCCCGCCCCTCTGCCGCCACACAGCCAATGGGAGCCCAGAAACCCCCGCGGTAGCTCCGCCCCCTTTGATCACGTGATGCGAGCAGGCAAATGCGGAGCGAGACCCGCAGCAGCTGCCCCGCCCCCACGGCCGGCCGCTGTCACGTGACCGGACTCTGCCGGCCGGTGCTCGGGGGAAGCCGGTCCGGGCGGATCCGTGTCCCGGAATCTGTGTCCCGGAATCTGTGTCCGGGCGGATCTGTGTCTGTGGGATCCGTGTTCCGGAATCTGTGTCCGGGCGGATCCGTGTCTGTGGGATCTGTGTCTGTGGGATCTGTGTCTGTGGGATCTGTGTCTGTGGGATCTGTGTCTGTGGGATCTGTGTCTGTGGGATCTGTGTCCGGGCGGATCTCTGTCTGTGGGATCTGTGTCCCGGGATCTGTGTCTGTGGGATCTGTGTCTGTGGGATCTGTGTCTGTGGATCTGTGTCCCGGGGATCTGTGTCCCGGGATCTGTGTCTGTGGATCTGTGTCTGTGGGATCTGTGTCTGTGGGATCTGTGTCTGTAGGATCTGTGTCCGGGCGGATCTGTGTCTGTGGGATCTGTGTCTGTAGGATCTGTGTCTGTGGGATCTGTGTCTGTAGGATCTGTGTCTGTGGGATCTGTGTCTGTGGGATCTGTGTTTGTGGGATCTGTGTCTGTGGGATCTGTGTCTGTGGGATCTGTGTCCGGGGATCTGTGTCTGTGGGATCTGTGTCTGTGGGATCTGTGTCTGTGGGATCTGTGTCCGGGGATCTGTGTCTGTAGGATCTGTGTCTGTAGGATCTGTGTCTGTGGGATCTGTGTCTGTGGGATCTGTGTCCGGGGATCTGTGTCTGTGGGATCTGTGTCTGTGGGATCTGTGTCTGTAGGATCTGTGTCCCGGGATCTGTGTCCGGGGATCTGTGTCTGTGGATCTGTGTCTGTGGGATCTGTGTCTGTGGGATCTGTATCTGTGGGATCTGTGTCTGTAGGATCTGTGTTTGTGGGATCTGTGTCTGTGGGATCTGTGTCTGTGGGATCTGTGTCTGTGGGATCTGTGTCTGGGGGATCTGTGTCTGTGGGATCTGTGTCTGTGGGATCTGTGTCCCGGGATCTGTGTCTGTGGGATCTGTGTCTGTAGGATCTGTGTCTGTGGGATCTGTGTCTGTAGGATCTGTGTCTGTGGGATCTGTGTCCCGGGATCTGTGTCCCGGGATCTGTGTCTGTGGGATCTGTGTCTGTGGGATCTGTGTCCGGGGATCTGTGTCCCGGGATCTGTGTCTGTGGGATCTGTGTCTGTAGGATCTGTGTCTGTGGGATCTGTGTCTGTGGGATCTGTGTCTGTAGGATCTGTGTCTGTGGGATCTGTGTCTGTAGGATCTGTGTCTGTGGGATCTGTGTCCCGGGATCTGTGTCTGTGGGATCTGTGTCCCGGGATCTGTGTCTGTGGGATCTGTGTCTGTAGGATCTGTGTCTGTGGGATCTGTGTCCCGGGATCTGTGTCTGTGGGATCTGTGTCTGTGGGATCTGTGTTTGTGGGATCTGTGTCTGTGGGATCTGTGTCTGTGGGATCTGTGTCTGTGGGATCTGTGTCCGGTCACTGCCGGGGTTCAGTATCCGGTCACTGTCGGGGTTCTCCTGTGCCCGGTCACTCCCGGGGCTCTCCTGTGTCCGGTCACTGCCGGGGTTCTCCTGTGCCCGGTCACTGCCGGGGTTCTCCTGTGCCCGGTCACTCCCGGGGCTCTCCTGTGTCCGGTCACTGCCGGGGTTCTCCTGTGCCCGGTCACTCCCGGGGTTCTCCTGTGCCCGGTCACTGCCGGGGTTCAGTATCCGGTCACTGCCGGGGTTCAGTATCCGGTCATTGCCGGGGTTCTCCTGTGCCCGGTCACTCCCGGGGTTCTCCTGTGCCCGGTCACTGCCGGGGTTTTCACTCCTTTGAGAGGTAAAATCTGCTCTCACCCATTTCACACACGGCAGTGCTGCAGCCTGGAGCTCACTCATGGCTCCGCTCCCCGTGTGAGAAGGGAAATTTGGGTTTCCTTCAGCTCTGCCTGACCTGGCTGCACTTCTGGGCACCCCAACAAAAGAAAGAGTTCAAGCTCCAAGGGAGTGTCAGGAGGAAGGACACAAAGCTGCTCAAGAGCCTTGAGGGGCCACAGGAGGACTCCAGGCTCCCCAGGGAATGGTGACATTCCCGAGGCTGCCAGAGCTCCAGGAGCCTTTGGACACGGCTCCAGGGATGCCCAGGGTGGGATGGCCGGGGGCTCTGTGCAGGGCCCAGAGCTGCACTGCATGGTCCTTGTGGGTCCTTTCCCACTCAAGAGACCGTGATTCTGTCATTTTTTTAATTGCTCCCAAATAAAAGCTTGGCTTTCCAAAGGCTGGTGCTCTCTGCTTGTTCCTGCCCTGCTGTTGCATCGATCCCTCCCCCTGGCATTGATTTTCTGGTCAGGTGAATGAGGAACCGTGAAAATACTTTTAATTTTTTTGTGGTTAATGCATTTTTTAAATACTTCTTGTGCTTCTAAATACTTCTGGAAGCACAAGAGTTTTCTTAGGGCTCTGACCAGCTGGCATGGGGGTCCCAGCCAGTGTTTCTTTAGTGGGTGAGGTAACTAGGAGGGTGTGTGGTATTTCTCATCAAATGAACCCTGGCAATTCTGCCTGTTGCTGGCTTGAGGGTGGTGTGTGCACAGGCGAGTACAGAGAGCTGTCACTTCTGCAGAGTGACAGAACTGCCTGCAATGCCTCATCAGCCTTGTGAAGATTTCACTGTAAGTGCAAAAAAACCCCTGGACCTGATCAGAGGCTGACAACAGCGGCACACAAGCGTCCTTTGCTGCTTGGGCTGCAGGGTGCTCTGGCGTCTCACAAAGGGGCAGGGATTTCAAAGACTGGGTCAAAGCTGAGGAGGAAATGCCTTTTGTTTCACAGTTTTGCTCCGGGTTTTGGATGAGAGGTGTCCCATCCTAGCAGGTGGGTTGGTGGAGGAGCAGGGACATCCCAGAGCCCAGTCCCTGTGGTTCCTGCAGAGGCAGTGACCGAGGGTGGCTCGTGGTCCTTGTGGTCCCGTTCTGCAGGGGACAATGCCACCAGCAGGGCCCGGAGGGGGCCTCCAGCACAGGGAGGACATGCAGCTGCTGGAGCCAGTCCAGAGGAGCCACCAAGATGATCAGAGGGATGGAGCACCTCTGGTATGGCAAAAGGCCGAGAGAATTGGGATTGTTCAGCCTGAGAAGAGAAGCTTCAGGGTGTCTTGAATTGTGGCTTTCAGTCTCTGAAGGGAGCCTACAAGAGAGATGGATGGAGATGATTTACAAGGGCCTGGAGTGACAGGACAAGGGAGAATGACTTCAAACTTAAAAGACAGTAGTAGGTTAGGTTGGCTGTTAAGAAGAAATTCTTCCCTGGGAGGGTGGGGAGGGCTGGCACAGGGTGCCCAGAGCAGCTGGGGCTGCCCCTGGATCCCTGGCAGTGCCCAAGGCCAGGCTGGACAGGGCTTGGAGCAGCCTGGGACAGCGGGAGATGTCCCTGCCCATAGCAGGGGGTGGAATAAGATGAACTTTAAGCTCCCTTCCAACCCAGCCATTCTGGGTTTCTGTGACACTGCTCCAGGAGCACACACATCTCCTGGAGCAGGTCTCCTGATCCTTTGATATGAAATGCCAGATTACAGTCTGATTTCCCCAAAAGCCTCAGTCCCCCTGCAGTGTGCAGAGATCACTCACAACAACCACCCCTAACCTGCAGAGTCCTCACAAACCCAGCTCTGCCTCGGGGCTGTGGGAAACGCTCCCCATCCTGCCCAGTAATGCTGCAATAACTCACAGTAATGCAGAGTTTGGGTAACTAACCCAGCTGCAGCGATAGCATCAGCCAGGCCACAAGAGAGATTTAAAAGTAATATCCTGACAGCCCCCACTGACAGGCAAGGGAGGATCCTTATCTTTGGGATTTTCCCAAGGTGATACCAATGCTTCCCTTTGTTTGCTGTGTATTCCACTGATTATCATCATCCCCTGGAGGCTGGGGTTTATTAGAAGAGCAGGTTTACACACAGATTAAAGACAGCACAGCACAATATGAAGAGTTTGGTGTGTCAGTGGCTCATATAGATAACTAGTGTGGTCAAGATGAGAAGCAAAACTAGTGGAAAGAAGATCTTGAGGGTGAAGCAATAACCACAAGATGCTGGTCCCAGGCATAGAGAATCCCCCAAAGACAGCAGGGATCAAGAGAGGACCCTCTGAGGGACAGGTCTGGGAGCCTGCCAGAGGCTGCTCATGGCTTCCCAGAGATGGGGACATCACCCTGAGCCAGGAGGGCACGCAGCCAGAGCTGGGGCTCAGTGCACATTCCCTCCACACAGAAGTGGAATAGCTGCAGAGCGTGGGCAGCTCACAGCCTCTCCCTGAAGGTGCCCCAAGGCCTGTCCCATCACTGGACAGGACCCTGCCACCGAGGAGTGAAAGTGAAGGGCAGCATCACCTCAACACAGTGAAGACATCCTTGGGGCATGGATACTCCAGGAGGCTGTCCCAGACCCCCTTTCCCACTGACCTTTGGGCCAGAGAGCTCCTGGCCACCCTGGCAGCCCCTGAGAGGCAAGTCCAGCTGATGGAAACTGCACACAATGGAATCCCAAAAGTGGCTGGAGCATCGTGCCCAGGATGAAGAAGGCATGCAGGGGGTGACCTGGGAACTTGTGTCAGCATCCCTAAGCCTTTCTTTGGAGTGAGCTGCGTCTGCACCAATTTTATACAGCCCCCAGAAGGGTGTGATATAGTTCAATTATCCCTAAAGCTTCTCCTCTAACATCCCTTGGACATGGAAACGCACAAGTGAGCAAAGGTTCCTGGGTGAGCCTTGAGAATTCCCAGATTCCCTTCTGAGTAAGCAGTGACAAAATCCCCACGTGCCCAGGTGGGTGATGGTGAGCCTGCAAAAGGAGCTGTGTGGGACAGCAGGAGGGGCTCACAGAGGGTCCCCTCTTTCTCAACATTGCAATTTACAGCTCCAAAACCTCAAGGATTTACATTTAACTCTGGTGAGTTTGGCTCTGCACAGCCCCAGGGGTGGATTTACCCTGAAAACCTGTGGTTCCTGAGGGATAACTGCAGTTACCAATGGCATGGAGTAATGGGGAACAGTCAGGGAATCCAGGAGGAGAAAGCAATTTGACAATGCTTCTTTTGCCATAAAGGATTTGAATGGAGATTGTGGGTCGGATTACCTAAAGAGGTGAGCTTTCAGGTGGTTCATCCCTCAGATTAGTGGCATTTTGCTGAAAAGGTCTTGTTTCTCAGCAAGTACTTGGCAGAGGAGTGGGGAAATTCTCAAAAAGTGGCAAGGGACATGAGAGGCTCTGCCTTAGCCAGAAAAACCTTCCAAAAACCCCTCAAAAATAAATATGCAAAGATACAGGCGACTAAATGAGAAAGATTCATTAGGCCTCAGAAATACCTGAATTTAGAGTGATTTCAGGGAGCCAACAGCAAGGTGTAACCCAGGGAGCTTCATTAAAGAAGGGTTTACTTTTCTTATCAGCAATCTGCCCCGGCCCCCTGGTCCTGTGTCTGCCAGAGGAGCAGATGTCTGGATAAACCTGGTCCCTGCAGAGCCCAGTCTCCCTCTCCCAGTCCTCCCAGTGCAGGGATATTTCTTTCTGCTCATTCAATAAAAGAAAGGTAAACACCCCACACCCAGCTGCAGTGGCCTGTGATTATTTTCAGTATTGCCTGTCAAAGTATAAATGAAATCAATTCCTTTTTGTTCGAGGAGGAACGGAATCCTTCTCCTCAAATTCGCTCTTTGCCCCCTGCCCACGATTCACAAAAACCCAGACGGTGTCACCCAGCTGGAAGCTGCAGGTTTGAGGTGAGTTCAGTGATTCCCCTGCCCCGCTGCGGTTCAGGATCCCCGGTGCGGTTCAGGATCCCCGGTGCAGTCCGGGATCCCTGGTGCGGTCCGGGATCCCCGGTGCGGTCCGGGATCCCCGGTGCGGTCCGGGATCCCCGGTGCAGTCCGGGATCCCCGGTGCGGTCCGGGATCCCCGGTGCAGTCCGGGATCCCCGGTGCGGTCCAGCCCCCGCGGGGTCGGGGCTAGCCCTTGCCCGGTGCTGCCGGGGCCATCAGCACCCCCGTCCCGTCCCGGAGCGGCCCCGGCCGGCCGGGATGCCCAGGGCACCGCGGGGACGGGAGCGACGGGCCCAGCTCCGGGCTGGGCTCTGGAGGGACCGGGTGGATGCGGGGATGTGGTGTCCGGGCACGGTTCCTCTCCGTCCCGCAGCCCATTCCCGCAGCCCGTCCCACAGCCCCATCCTACAGCCCGGTCCCACAGCCCATTCCTCCATTCCCACATCCCATTCCCCATTCCCCCATCCCATTCCCGCATTCCCCCATCCCATTCCCGCACTCCCCCATCCCATTCCCCCATTCCCCCATCCCATTCCCGCACTCCCCCATCCCATTCCCCCATTCCCCCATCCCATTCCCCGTTCCCCATCCCTTTCCCCCATCCCATTCCCGTTCCCCATCCCATTCCCCATCCCATTCCCCGTCCCGCAGCCGCGGGCGCTGCAGGGCCCGGGCCCGGCCCTAGATGGCACCGCGACACCGCCGCGTCCCGCCGGGACCGGCCGGGGGAGAGGCCGGGGCAGCCCCGGCGGGTCCCGCAGCCCCCCGAGCCCCTCCTGTCCCTCCAGCCACCCGCTGGTGCCCCGCTTTCCCCCCGCTGCCCCACGGCCACCTCCCGGGCTGTCCCCTGTGTCCCCGCTGTCCCTACGCCCCCGTCCCCTCCGTGCTGTCCCCGGTCCTGCCCTGTGTCCCCTCTGTCCCTGCGCCCCCGTCCCCTCCGTGCTGTCCCCGGGCTGCTCCACGTCCTTGCCCAGCGCTCGCTGCTGCTCCACGCTCAGCCCTGTCCGCAGCACCCCCCGCTCCCTCCATCCCCCCCCCCGTGCCCTGACTGCCTGTCCCCTGCCCTCGGTGCCACCTTCAGCACCCCAGCGCAAATCCAGGCTCCCAGGAGAGCAGAGCCAGCTCTGCAGCGGCACAGGCGGGGTCTCTGCCCCTCGGGGTGCCCTGTCCCCCTCCGCTGCAGCCGTCGCTGCAGTGCAGCAGGCTGGGACGTGCCACCCTGCCCCACTGAGGATGGCACCTTGCCAGGAGCCCAAGCTGCTGCTGGGTTTTCACCAGCTCAGCCGTCCCAGAACTCGCATCACAGGGCCTTGAGGCTGCTGCTTGATGTGGGCAAGTGCTGGCAATTAAAGAGGGCCATGGGGCATTCACGGAATGCATCCCCCCCATTCCTCCCTGGCAGAGCGATCCCCCAGGGAGGAGCAGTGGGCTTCCCTCCATTCTGAGCTCCAGCCCTCTCCCCATGCCGCTCCTCGTGTGCCGTGTGTGCCACAAGAGCAGATCCCTTCAGGACCTCCTCCAGAAATCAGAGCTCAGGATTTACACTGGGCTTTCCCCAGCAGCTGAGATGGGCCTGGAGAGTGGTGCAGGGACAGAGGGACAGCCCAGAGCTGGTCTGTCCTGGCAGAACCAGCCCCTCTCAGTCCCAGGTGGGCTCAGTGATGCCAGACCCGCCCCATGCAGAGCCGGGATCCCACCTCTGCTCAGAGTGGTCCCTGGGTATGAAGCTGCTTCCCCTCACTCCCAGTCAAGCCATGAAACAAACTGGAGAGAGCACATGGTTCAGTGGGTGGCTGACAGTTCACCCTTGACACAGAGCTCATTTCACTCCATCCCCCTCCTCATTTATTTATGGTCCTTCAATTGCAGCGTGGCTTCGCCCTGATGGACGGCGTTTGCACATGTTCCTCTTATCCAGAACATGGGGCTTTGCAGCCACTTCTCTATTTACTGTAATTTTTAGCTCAGACACAAGCAGAACTCCCACCCTGTCTGGGCGTCTCAGTGCAGAAAACAAGACTAAACTATTTTGGGATGTTTTTCCCTTTTCCTCATACTTGGGTGCTTTCCCATGTGGCTAAGTCTTCGGAGCCTCGGGGAGGGTGAACCTGTTTCACACACCCCTGAGAGCTGCCTCTGACCCCTGCACACACTTTAACCCCCTCCTCTGACCACAGGCATCTCCCACTCAGGGCAGCTTCATGCTCTGCTCAATTTTCTGAGCTAGGAAATGCATCCAGTGTCAGGGATGAGCTGAGAGCACAGCGGATGGGAACGAGCCTCCCAGGCTCCATCCTCACCCTCCTCCTTGTCACCTTGTCTGGTCACACCTCCTCAGGGTGCCCAGAATGCTGTGTACTGCTGCCTCAAGACAAGGAGGGGACACAGCTTTGGCTCTGTTTGCCTGGCAAATGTGGAAAAGAGCCTGGAAAATGCCCCTTTGCCTCCATCACTCCCATTTTAGTCCCACTGGGTGGCACCCGCCGGGGAAAGGCCGGCAATGTGCAAAGCTTCCCCCCTCCTGCCTCTGTCACAGCCAAGGGTCTCTCCATTGAAGTTTACTTTAAGGTCTAATAAAATTTCCAAACTGGAAAAATCTTTATGCAGAGGTTTGCTTTGTTTAAAGGAAGAGGACCATAAAGATAAAGCCTTGCCTGCCCGCTGCTCCCCTCCCGCTGCCCGGGCGAGGGGCCGCGGCTCAGCCCTTCCCTCCCAACCCGGCTGCGGCCGGAGGAAGAGCTTGTTTTCCTAACGAGAAGTTTGAAGATTAAAAGGGGAAAAAATCAGCCATTTGGAATCCTCTACTGACGCTGCAAATACCCTCGTTAATAGATATGTCTCGTTTTGTTACCTCATTTTAATTAATCACTAAACAAAGACAGCTGCCAAATTTTGACTCTGGCTTTGAGCCTACAACTGACTTGGAGCCCTTGAAAAATAGACTATTTATGGTGCCTGGGCTTAAAGCTTAAATTTCTTGTATAAACTTTACCCTTCCTAAGAATAGCGTGGGGAGAGCATTGCCGGCCCCATAGACGGTGCCCATGCCCCCATCCCCAGCCCAGTGTGGGCAGCAGTGGGGCCAGCAGGGATTGGGGTCCCTCAGGCTGCTGCCAGCCCCATCTCACAGCACAGGAGCAGCTGCAGCAGTTCCAGGGTGTCCCTCAACGAGTGCTGGCCCTGTTATCCCCACACAGGCAGGTGCCACCACCAAGGGAGGTGCCTGATTCCCTTTGCCAAGTGGGAATTATGCACAGGGCAGAGCATCCCGGTGCAGGAGGGCATCCCTGTGTCCCTAGGGCTGGCTGGGTGCCTAAGGGAAGTGTTTGTACCCCAGACATGCAGTGTGTGGCGTGAAGAAGTTATTTCATGTTTTAGGGCATGGCTGCTGCATCCAACCCTGCCACTGCCCCCATGGGATGGGGCTCTTGCCTCTGCTTCATACACACCCCAAATACCAGAGCCCTGGGATTTTGCACCGTGCTGGAGCTGCTCGGGCTGCCCACAGCAGGGACACGAGGCTTCTGTCTCTTCCCTTGGAAGCTTGGCATTTTTATTATATTTTGTTTCATTCATGTATTTTTTTGTTTCTGTTTGGAGTACGCTGGGGAAAGGCTTCAGCTTGTCCTTCCCCATCCCTTCAGATCACAGGCAGGGAAGGAGCTTTCCTGGGGGACTGGGGCTTGACATTGCAGGAGGAGCAGCCCCAGCACAGACTTTAGGCTGCCAGGTGATGTTCAGAGGATGGATAGGCTGAAGCAGGGGCTGTGCTCTTTGGGTGCTGTGTGCCCTCTCAAGGCTGCTGCAGAGCCCACTGTCCTCGCTGCTGGCCCTGGGTGAGTGCCTGCACCCCCCACACCCACCCCCAGCATTCGGTGGTGTTGCATATTCAGTGTCATCCTGAGCCCTCCCGAGAGCTCCCTCCTTGCTCACAGGAAGGGCTGAAACACCCGTGTGGGGTCCCAGCACTGCCAGCTGGGACTTTCCTGGCCACATCACTCACACACCTCACCCGGGTGACCCGGTGGCTTTGGGGTAGTGCCACAGCCCCGGCAGGCCCTGTGCTTTGGCAGTGGGGTCACCCCACGGCCCTTTGTGGGATCCTGAGCCTGGAGAGATCCCGGCTGCTGGGCTGGGCTGAGGTGCTCAGTGAGGATGTGCCGAGATGATCAATGATAAACCAGGTGCCTTCAGCGAGCATCTGCCTGGGCTCAGGGCACAGAGTCACGCCGGCTGCTGGGCTGGACATTTGGCACTTCCAGCACCTCAGGAGCAGTGGGGATATAAGGGCTGCGAGGAAAAACCACCCTGCACGGCTGCTGGCCACATCCCTGAGCCGGGCAGGGGCTCCTGAGGGTGGGGGTCCCTCAGAGCTGCACTGGTGCTGAGCGGGACTGAGACACTGCCTGTGTCCATCCCCTGCCTGTGTCCATCCCCTGCCCGTGTCCATCCCCCTGCCTGTGTCCATGGCCCTGCCTGCATCCTTCCAGCTGTTCCGTGTCCATAACCTGCCTGGTGTCCATCCCCTGCCCATGTCCATCCCAGTGTCCATCCCATTGCCCAGTGTCCATCCCCTGTCCTGTGTCCATCCCCCTGTCCTGTGTCCATGTCCCTGCCCGTGTCCTTCCAGCTGTTCCATGTCCATCCCACTGCCTGTGTCCATCCCCCTGTCCTGTGTCCATGTCCCTGCCTGCATCCTTCCAGCTGTTCCGTGTCCATCCCGCTGTCCTGTGTCCATCCCCCTGTCCTATGTCCATCCCGGTGTCCATCCCCTGTCCGGTGTCGGTCCCGTTCCCTCGGGGCAGTGGTTGCGGCCCCCGGGCTCCGCAGCGGCTCCCGCTGTCCTGTCCCTGCTGCCCGGGAGGGAGCAGATCCAGGCTGCAGGACGAGCTCCTCCAGCTGCAGCCGGGAACCCGCAGCTCATATTTCACGCCGCCAGCAGGTCTCCCACTCGGGTGACACCGAACGCGTGTCACACGCGCTGGAGGCACGGGCTGCCGGCCCCCGCCCGCCCACACAGCCGCGGATCCTGCAGCCGTCTGCTCCTCGGTGGCTAAAATAAACTGTGATGCACAGCCGGCACAGCGCTCTCGGGGCTGCGGCGGGACGGAAATCCGCACAAAGCCCAGGTGGTGTCAGCACCTGCTTGGATCCGGGGTGCTGCCACATCCGAGCGTCCCTCCCCAGCGCCCCGGGACAGCCCTGGTGTCCCCACAGTGACACACTCCCCCGGGGCACTGCGCACCCAGGCACAGCGCTGGCCGCTCGGTGGCATTGCCCAGCCCGTGCCTGCCACCTCCGTGCCATCCGCTGGTGGCCCCAAGCCATCAACACACTCGTCCTGACAGGCAGAGCTGAGCCCCTCTGCTGCGGCTCCTTCCAGCTCACAGCTCTGAAGGGATAAGCACGCCGGCTGTGGGGCTGGCAGGGAGGAGATGCCCCTCTGGCCCGTGGTGTTTTACTGCTGCCAGCACACAGGGCTTGCTCTGGAAGCTGCCCCTGAGCCCACCCTGCAGAGCTCCCTCTCCTCCTCACCCTGGCCTGGCTGCCACAGCTCTGCTGTTGCTGCCCCACCCAAGCTCTTGTGGCAAAAGTGTCCTGAAGATCTCCCTCTGTAAGGGTCTTCTGGCAAGAACTCCAGTGTTCCCCGTGGGCTGGGGCAGTGGATGGACAGTGGATGGCTTGGGAGGAACCTGAGGGAAGTGTGAGGTGTTCCTGTGCCCACTCTGAGCTCTAAGGATAGCAGCTTAAATAAGAACACAGGTGCTGTATTGGTACAGAAACTTAATACAAAAACCCTCACCTCTCCACCCCAGAAATGTCACTGTTCCCCTTTTTGTGCCTGTCTTAAAACTCTCCTGCCTCCAAAGGACATTTTGTACAGACTGAAGCTGTGCCCTGTGCAAACACACCGTGGGCAGAGCTCTCCTGGGCAGTGTCTGGATGTGACAATAAAGAACCTTCCACGGGGACCATGGTGTCTGTCTCATTATTGCTGTGGGCCCTTCTGGGGCTCTGCCTCAGGTCTCTCCTACACCAGGAGCTGCTTTGCCAAACGGACTTCACTTACAAGCTGCAATGTAAACAAACCCAGTGGGAGCGGGGGATTTATGGCAGAGCTGGGGAAGGGCTGGTGGAGATCCCCCAGTGTCTGCCTGGCCAGTGGCTGCTGCATGGACTAAAGGGACGTGTTTGTTAGTGTGAACAGCAGGTTCGCCGGCGGGTGAGTTTACAGCGGGCTGGATATAAATAAATAGAAGGAAAAGGACTTTCCCTGCCCGGGGAGTGGCATCCTGCCCGCCCAGGGAGGGCTGCCCTTGGCCTGGATGCTGGTAGGAAGAGGGATTTGCTTCCAGGGACCTCCCTTCTGGTGTCAAAAAACCTACAGGGATTTAAAAAAAAAAATATTTTGGAGGGGCAGGGCAGGGTGAAAGGTGGAGAGGGAAGGGGACTGCCACCAGCGCTGTCCCCAGCACCACAGTGGCACTGGGGACACAGGTGGGTGGACATCATTCTGCTTGTTCTCTGTGAGGAGAAAGCACTGGGGATGTGCGAGTTGACAGCAGAAGGCTCCAGAGACACCTTAAAGCCCCTCCCAGAGCCTAAAGGGGTTCCAGGAGAGCTGGAGAGGGACTTGGGACAAGGGATGGAGGGACAGGACAAGGGGGAATGGCTTCCCACTGTCAGAGAACAGGTTTAGGTTGGGATATTGGGAAGGAATTGTACTCTGGGAGAGTGGTGAGGCCCCGGCACAGGGTGCCCAGAGCAGCTGTGGCTGCCCCTGGATCCCTGGCAGTGCCCAAGGCTTGGATGGGGCTTGGAGCAGCCTGGGATAGTGGAAGGGGTCCCTGCCCATGGCAGGGAGTGGGATGGGATGGGCTTTAAAGTCCTTTCCAACTTCTAAACTCTCCTGTGGTTCTCTGTGCCCCTTCCTTCAGCTCAGCATAGCCAGCCCTCCCAGTTTCATCCAAGCAGGGGCACTTTGCAGTGCCAAGGAGTTCCTGCTCACCCCGACTGCCCTCCCTGGGCTGAAGGAAATGCCCAGCACACTCTGAGTCCAGCAGGCACTGACCCATAACTCCCACCCCTGGCTGGGATCCTGCCCCACTCCTCACAGCCAGGGCACAGCTCCTCAGGTGCCTCTGCTCCCCTCTGCCAGCTCACAGACACTTTGTTGGGGTGCAGAGAGACTGGGGGGAGGGGGTGGTGCTGCCCCCTCCCCAGGCAGCCCTGGGACGGAGTGTGCCCCGGCTGGGGCTGTGCCAGGAGGGGACAGCAGCAGCAGAGGCGCTCGGGCAGCTCTCCCGGGAGGCCCCGTCCCCCGCCTCTGCTCCGCGGGCTGCAAGAAGTTAATTTATTTTTGGAAAAGCAGCTCGCAGAGTTTGTCTAATTCCACCCGCACCAGCTCCGTTCACTCTATTTTAAACCAGTTCTTACTGTGCTTCAAGTTTATAAAACACAATCAGTGCTCCCTGGTCAAAGCAGCCCTAACCCGCGGAGCAGGCGAGGAGTGGCAGAGCAGCATCTCCTCCAGGACGCTCTAGCTCAGCCGAAAAGCCCTCAGGTAATTAATTAATGCTTCCTACTTGGTGTTGGTGTGTCCTGCGGCCGGGCTGCTCACGGTGACACCGCTGTGCGGTGACAGCTTTAGGGACACGAGCACAGCCGGGCATCGCTGATGCTCCCGGGCTCTTTGGGACCTCAGTGGCACCTGGCAGGTTGTGGGCTCAGAGAGATCTCCGAGGAGCCTGCGGCTTCCTCAGGAGCGGGCAGGAGGAGCATTTGGCACTGGGGAGAGAGGAGCCCCTCAAGGCAGAGGTGCTGCCTGCGCACAGGGAGGATGGTGCTGATGGGCCGCTGAGCTTCCTGAAGCTTCTCCCTGTGCTGAGGCCATTTGGACGCTGCTCTGGTGGTTTCTGTGTCACGGTGGGTCCCCCCCAGCAGCTCAGCTGGGCGGTGGCACCCTGCTTTTAGTCCCTAGCAGCGTGTCAACTCCTTAACTGCGGAGGGTCATGGTGCTTGCACCAAATACTCAGTGTTTAACTCAACTTCTCAGTGACTCACCGCTGCAAGCCACAAAATCTGTTTAGAAGAAGCTCCCGGCATCTCTCACACGCAGAAATCCAGGGCATTTATGGAGCGCTTTGTTTCTATTACACGAATTCTTCGCGAAACGCTGCCAGTCAGAAGGCACTGATGTCATTTGCCGAAGCGCTCGGGGGAGGTTTGTCAGCCTCGTGCTGGGCTCTCTGGTGTCTCGGGGTTAAAGCTTTCGAAAGCAGCGCCTTGGCAGCCGCAGCCGGGACATTTCCAGCCAGGATGGTTGGGCTGAGGAGGAAGGGCGGCAGAGCTGCCCCAGTGCTGCCTCTGGGCATCCCCCTCCTCACCCCAGCAGCCCACAGGGCATGAACAAGTGTTTTGGGAAAAGGGAGGGCTCAGGGTTCAGCGCTGCTCCGCTGAGAGCCGTCTGTATCCTGCTTTAGCTCTTCTTGTTGCCTCTCATCATTTGGGGAAAACACCCCAAAAGGCAGAAGAATTTAAAGCGCCTTTTTTAGGATCGCATGAGGCGATCTCGCCTATAAATGTCATTTGCAGATGGCCCCGGGGGCAGCAGCAGGAGGTGACCCCAGGTCCCCCTGTCCAGTGCTGCTCTCTCTGCTCTGTGTATTGTGGTGGTCCAGCTTGGAGGGGAAGGGAAATGCGGTTGTTGTGTGGAGTGTTCAGGCTAAAAATAGTTTTGCTCTCGTGCTCCATCTGAATGGGCAGCCACATATGACTGTACATGGATTTGTCTCATAGTCCCGTTTCAGTGTAAGAGACAAAATATCTTAGTTATGGCTTTGTTCTTCAGCTAACAATGGGTAGCTAAAAATATCTGACTTTGTTCCACTCAATAAAGTTCTCTCAAGGGGAGACACTAACGTTACATTTTTGCCAAATCCATGCAAAACACAGCCAAAGAAAATGCACATTTTTGCCAACAGCTTTTCATAAAACATGTAGCTAGCAGAAAGCTCCGCGCTGAGCGGCTGTGCAGCATCCCGGGACTCCTGGCTGCCTCGCTCCCCGGGAGCATCCGAGGAGGGCGAGGCACATGGGGCTTCCTCCCACCCTCATCCTCCTCTGGCCACGCTCCCCGGCTGCCAGAGCGTTCGGGCATGGGGCGAGGCGCTGCTGCCTGCTCGTGCCTGGCAGAGGGCGATTGCCCCTCCTCTGCCAGCGCTGGCTGCTTGGTGGTCGCTGTGGTCTCGCTCCAATTCCCTTATTTCCCGTCTGATGGCAGCCAGGGCTGGAGGCTGGCCCTGTCCTGCTGTGCAGGCGCAGTGCTGGTGTTTGTGAGGAGCCTGGCACGGCTGCTGCCGCGCTCCCGCAGCCTGACAGCCAAGAGGAAACCAGCAGAGACCTCACCGAGCTGGCACGGGCCCTGTGGAGAGGGAGATGGACTCTCCTGCTCTCATCCCCATCTCCACAGAGAATCTCTCCCTCCCCTCTGAGTCCCTGGTACCTTTTTCCCAGCTGCAAAGCCGGGACCTGCTCCCAGAAAGGCTCAGGGAGGCAGGAGAACATCCCTTGCTGGCTGTGTGTGGAGGCCAGCCTGCCCCATGGGTGACAGTCCCCACTGGGCAGAGCAGAGCTGGGTGACCCAGCTGAGGGAGCCTCTCTTTGTAAGTCAGGGCTGGTCTGGGTGGGAGAGCAGCCACACACTTTGCTTTCCTGGTGTGGAGCAGCTGGAGCTCCATTTGGTTTGGGCTGCACAGCTGCCCAGCAGGTGCTGCCTGAGTGGGACCAGCTCTTGTTCTCCTTGTGCCCTGCATTGGGAAAAGTGGCTGGGCTCCTTCTGCCTTCCATGGGACTGGAGATTCCCTGGTTTTTTGTCTCTCAGTCATTCCTGTAGCTCTTCCCTGAACCCGTTCTCATTTCCCAGCATCCCTCCTGCCTGTAGGCAATGAATTCCCTCGTCCTGATGCCTCCCTCTGTGCTGTGTTTGCTCTCCAAGCCAGTGTCAGGCCCAGAGCTCCAGCTCCATCATTTTCACTGTGTGCCCTCCTGCAGCTTCATCCCCTCGCTGCTTCTCTCCAGGACCACTCCGTTTTTCATGTGCCTGTGCTGAACCCCACTGGAATTCAGGCAGAGACATTCCAGAGGAGCAGGGGAGGTGTGGGTGTTGTGGCAGGAGCAGTGTCCTGTGCCTGGGGAGTTGATTTGGTGCCGGTGAGCAGCTGAGGCTGCAGATGGAGGAGGGACACAGGCCAGGGGGACGTTGTGTGGCTCTTCCACACCTCATGGCTGCATCAAACCTCCCTCTGCCTGGTGGTTATCCCACTCCTCCACCAGCCCTGGCGTGCAGGACCTGTCTGTGCTGGAAAGGCTGAGCTCCTAAGGTGGGATGCCCACCCCAAGTGTGTTTTTTTGGGAAGAAGACGCAGCCCGACGTGATTCATGCATTGTTTGCTGCTGCAGCATTCCTGGAATGTACCTGCTTTATTTCTTGGCTTTCTTGCTTGTGCCTGGAGAGGAGCTCAGCTCGTGCACTGGGGTTTAGATGACAGAGTTCCAGCCCTGATCTCAGGCTCAGGGTATCTTGCAGCAGGACAGAGCCCCTGAGCTGGAGGGAGCTGCTGGGGGGTCTTTCCAGATGTGACACGTTTGTGGCAGGGCTGTGTGTCCCTCCCCTCCTCTGAGCCCTCGGCAGGCTGCTGGGCACAGACAGGGAGCTCAGTGATGTCCCTCTGTGCACGGTGGGGACATCACTCATGGTGATCCCCTGTGGGCCCAGCAGCACATCCCCGAGGAGGATGGGTGGTTCAGAGATGCAGCACAGACCCCCACACCCAGCAGAGCAGCGGCAGGAGGCACCAGACTCCTCTGCCAGCCTGTTCCCCTGCTCCTCCACAGAACTGCACCTCCCCAGCCCAGTGCCTGCCCCCAGAGCAGCAGCCCTGCCCTCCCTGCCCTGCCTCCCACCCTGCACAGACACATCGTGCTCAGGGAACAGCCCCAAAGGCCCCTGCCAGCCTCCTGCCACGCTCTCCACCCTCGGGACTCTGAACCACACCTGCCAGGTTCCTGCAGGATTCTCTGGCCACTGCCCTGCCTGTGTCCATCTCCCAGAGGCAGGCAGGCACCAGCCTGGGCTGTTGGCACTGCCCTGGAGAAGGCACCAGGGAAGGGCTTGGACTGTCAGGGGGCTTTTCTGACTCACATTGATTTATGGCCCAACCTCAAGCCAAAAAATTCACCCTTCTTGCACAGGCGTGTTTGGAACAGATGCAGAGGGCTTATCAGCTGTCCCCAGGGATGTCCTGGCTCTGGGGCCTGTTGTGACAGTGTGACAGCAGCCTCAGGACGGGGCTCTGGGCTGTGGGGTCTGCTGAGGCTCTGCAGGGCTGGCAGTGGGACTGGGCTGCTGCTGGTGCTGGGGGTTGTGTCTCCCCTCCAGGCAGAGCTCTGCCCCGTGGGGAGCAGCCAGTCTCTCCCAGCAGGATTGGTTTTGGTGGGGCATCTGCCCATCACCCTGCAGGCTGTGACTCCTGGAGCGGCAGGTGTGGGATGAAGGGGCAGCAGGTGCCTTTGCAGAGCTGTCAAGGAGTAAAATGAACTAAAATAAATTCCAGGCTGCAGGGAGCAGCCCAGCCTGGTGCACCCCAGCCCCTCCAGCCCCTGCTCTTCCCTGTCTCTGTCACAGCCCTGTGCCAGCAGCAGGACACCTTGGGGTGCCAGGAGCTCCTCTCTGGGAGCCACAAAGCAGCTGTGGCACCTGCACAGCTCTGCACAGGACCCGTGGGACAGAGCAGGTGCCCGGGGAGGTTCCTCACCCTCTCTCTGTCCCTCTGTCTGTCCCTGGGGGCTGTGCTCGGGCAGAAGGGAGGATCTCACCTGGCACCGTGTGTCTCAGAGCATCACCCAGCCCCCAGGCAGGCTCTGACAGGGGGCTGGCCTCTGTCCTCTGCAATGTTAGCGACATGAAAGGTGTCCCCTCTGCCTGGTAGTCTCCATTCCCACTAAACATGGGAATGGAGGACGCTGCTGTGAGCTCCCTGGACGATTACCTGGCACCCTGCAGTGCTCCTTGTCGCCCTGGCAGAGCTCCTGCCAAGCCCTTGCTGCTCTCTGGCAGTGCCAGCGTGGGGTGGGGATCCCTCCTGTCTGCCCTGTGCCCAGCCTGGGGCCAGCCCCTCCTGCAGCAGCTGCTGGGGGCTGCCTGGGGCACAGCAGCCGTGGCTCTGCCCTGGGAAAGGCTGAGCCAAGGCAGCAGAAACCTGCAGCATTTCCCTCGGGCTGGTCTGGTTTGGCTCCTGCCTTCCCCAGGGCTGTGCCCACCGTGCCAGCCACACTCCCCTGAGCCCTGTGAGTTGTCACCTGAGTGCAGCATCTCACACCCAGCATCTGTGGCACCCCAGACCAGCCTCCAGAACTCTTCTCTCCTTACAATTTTCTAATCCTTTTAACTGCAGGGCTGCTTTTATCCTTTTTCACATATCAAATCTTCCCCCTGTGCTTCTCTGGCCGCTGGAGGGGAAGAAAGCAGAGTGGCTGGGGCCTGTTGAGGGTGACATTCTGGGCTGCTCTCACTTCAAAAGGCTTCTCTGCACCTGGGTGAGTTTGTGAGCAAGGAGGGGATGCTGCTCCCACGGTGCACTAAAGTGTAAGCACCGAGTCTTCAACTTTCCTGCATTTCTAGAAGCCAGACTGCTGCTGAGGTGGGGCAAAGACCAGGAAATAGGGCTGAGCATCTCCTCACAGGAGCTGAAATGCCGAGGGAGCAGGGGATGAGGAGCTGGTGGGAGCACGGGGACCCGGCCGGGTGCGGATCCAGCCCAGCACAGGCTGTGTGTGTTTGCTGCTCCCTGGCTGCAGGGCAGCAAACCATGGCTCAGGGGAGAGGGGCTGTCAGTGTTGGAGTCAGAGGCACAGAGAGTGTGCCCTTATCTCTGATACCTGGCTCTGACATCCAAGAAAACACTGAATTTCATATAACACCCTGAAAACAATTGTTAAAGTTAAATAGAAAAACTAAAAGTGTTAAGTGTATAGATTAGAAAGTTTTCTGAAGTCACTGGGTGAAAAAGTTAAAGTTTGGAGTTTAAGTAGTTTAGAGAACAGAAAACAAGATGGAAGATTCAGGGTGTTGTCTCTTGTCCTTCTTTCCGCTTTATCTTCTTCTTCTAGAGGTGTTTGGGTGGTAGTGAGTGATTGGGTAGAGAATGCTGCAGTGCAGCACACAGGTATTGGGCCATCAGGTCACCAAGAAAAATAATTTACTTGGCATCTGTTAATTGGGTAAATGGACACATAAAAGACCTTGAAGAAGTTCTTTGTTAGCCATTTTGCACCTTTCTATCTTAGTGCACTCAGCTCCTTGTACCTTGTATCCATGTAATGCTGATAAGAGAAGAATAAACAACCAAGTCTGAACAGGAGAAAACTGCTTCTCTCTCATCAATCTCAGTCCAAGGGGAAAAAAACCCAACCACAAATGTCCCACCAAGACATCAGAGCAGGTCATTCTGCAGGGCTCTGACACAGCCCAGCACCTGCAGGATGGGGCACAGGGGCTTTGTTTAACCCCCAGCAGAGGCACACAGTGCCCTGTGTCCGACTGCTCATTTGCACTGCGAGTAACAATAACGTGCCTTTGCTGTTGACGGTGTGGGATTTGCTCCCAGCTCAGGAAATGTTCCTGGGAAAGTCTTTTCCCTCCCAGCATTAGCAGGAGAGGCGCAAGTCCCTTCTGAAGCAGGAGGATGAGTGACAACTCCCCGGAGATGCTGCAGGACAGCCCCACAGGGCTGCGAGCTCCAGCTCAAAGGATCCCGCTGCCTTCTGTCCCTGAAGGCTCGCAGGGCCCTATTTCTGCCCCACAAACAGCACATCGGCATTGCCACGGTGGCTGTCATCGCCCTCCCGAGGAGCTGTCCCAGCACGCAGTGCCCAGCCCTGGCCCCGGGGCTGAGAGACTGCTCCTCGCCTGGGGATCAGCCTTTGGAGCATCCCTGTGCCCTGGGCTTCATCCTCCTCTGCATCCCTGTGCCCTGGGCTTCATCCTCCTCTCCATCCTTGTGCCCTGGGCTTCATCCTCCTCTCCATCCCTGTTCCCAGGGCTTCATCCTCCTCTCCATCCCTGTTCCCAGGGCTTCATCCTCCTCTCCATCCCTGTTCCCAGGGCTTCATCCTCCTCTGCATCCCTGTGCCCTGGGCTTCATCCTCCTCTGCATCCCTGTGCCCTGGGCTTCATCCTCTGCATCCCTGTGCCCTGGGCTTCATCCTCCTCTCCATCCCTGTGCCCTAGGCTTCATCCTCCTCTCCATCCTTGTGCCCCAGCAACAGCAGCAGGGTCACCTCCCACACCCAGGGCTGAGCAAAACACAACTCCCCTACAGGGACACCATCTGCTGTGGTCCCGAATGGCAGCCCTGTCCCCTTTCCCTGTCCCCTTTCCCTGTCCCTTTTCCCTGTCCCCTTTCCCTGTCCCCTTTCCCTGTCCCCTTTCCCTGTCCCTTTTCCCTGTCCCCTTTCCCTGTCCCCTTTCCCTGTCCCCTTTCCTGTCCCCTTTCCCTGTCCCTTTTCCCTGTCCCCTTTCCCTGTCCCCTTTCCCTGTCTCCTTTCCCTGTCTCCTTTCCCTGTCCCTTTTCCCTGTCCCCTTTCCCTGTCCCCTTTCCCTGTCCCCTTTCCCTGTCCCCTTTCCCTGTCTCCTTTCCCTGTCCCTTTTCCCTGTCCCTTTTCCCTGTCCCTTTTCCCTGTCCCCTTTCCCTGTCCCCTTTCCTGTCCCCTTTCCCTGTCCCTTTTCCCTGACAGTGCTGTGCCCAGGACCACTCATCTCCCAGGGCTCAGCCCAGGTGAGCCAGAGCTTGGACTCAGGAGCTTCCTTCTGCCTTATCCGAGTCCAGGCTGGTGGGAGGTGTCTCAGGTGGGACACAGCAGTTCCCAGATACATCCTCAGGCAGCGTTGGGAGCCCCCCTGCCCGCCAGCCCTCTGATGCTGGGACAGAGAGTGCTCTGAGCAGTTAACCCATGGCACTCAGGGAAAACAGATAAGGGATGTCTAAGCCTGGAGTGGGAGGCAGCAGCTCCTTGGAGGAGCGTGGGATGTGCCAAGAGCCCTGGTTTTGTACTCCGTGGCTGTTCAAGAGTCGTGACACCGAGTGCTGGCCCTTCCCTGGGGGATTCTGCCCCGTGCAGGGCTCGATGGGACCTGCTCCCCTGCGGGGCCACGCACGCCCTGCCCGCCCAGCTCCATTTGTCACCAAGAAATTTAACTTTCTGAAGCCCACAAGCTTGCTAAGAATAAACTTAATAAATTAGCGAGCATATTTAAAGTGCAGCACTGCTCGCTGATCTGGCATTTTAATCTACTCGTGAAACTATCCAGAGTGTTTGCTCAGCGTGTGGCCAAGTTCTGAAATATTTGCATGCTGCTATTGTCAGTACATCTTCTGACCCTTTGCAAAAGGATGGCAGGAGGAGTGAATTTATAAGAATCTTCCACTGGCGAAGGTAGCGGGGCCGTTCCTGCTAACACACTCCCAGAGTTATCTCCCTGAGATCATCTTCGCCTGCTGTTCCAGCGCGGTGCATGAGATCCTTTTAAACAATGCAGCTGTGGTTTATGTCCTCCAGGGCTCCATATCCTCTTCAGTGACACACATTCCTTGCAGGTCAGTTGTAAAACATGTTGGGTGCTGGCACACGGGCAGCTGGAGCCGGAGGAGCTCCTTCCACCAGGCTGGCCTGGCCCCTGCAGCCCCTGCCCAGCTCCTCCCAGGGGCCTCGTGCAGGCCAGGTGAGGCTCAGAGCTGTGTGCAGGGCTCCAGCAGCTGCTCCTCTGTCACACTGGGTTAGGAATGGTGAAGCATGACACAGACTCTCTGGCTTGGGTGCAAAAGAGAGCAAGTTTTATTCTTCTAGATCTTCTTTTATAGACAGCTCCGAGAAGGTCTGAAAAGGTTAAACTCTCATTGGTCATGAAAACACATCACCATCACCGGACAGTTGGAACAACACCCCTGACTGTTTCTTACAAGTAAACAAGGAACAAACAACACCTGAAAAGGTTGTTTTCCCTCTCCAAGGACTTCTTGGATTCCTCTCTATGATTTCTCAGGCCAGAGTGAGAAAGTTGTGTGCCTTAGTTTCACACAGACACTGCTCCCTGCCTGATCTCTCGCATCCAGGATCCCTAATGCTCCTCCTCCAGTCTTCTCCACAGCGTGGCTTTTCTGCAAACCACCTCCTTCAGCAGCTCAGGAGTGTTTGCAGAGCCCTGATGGACCAGAGCAGGATCTGCAGCTGTGGCTGGGCTTCTTTCTGTGGCCAGGCCATGCCCTGCAGGCATCATGTACAGCTCTGCAGTCCTCACACACCTCCTGGGGCTGCCTTCACCATGAGCAGGATGTTCAGACACTCCCAACTGCTGGGCTCTGAGGCACTGGAAAGATTTCATGGAATCCAGGAGTCCCTGGTGGCCACTATTGCTGTTTTTGGGTAGTGGATTGGCTGCTGTCATTTGGCTATTGAGTGCAGGCTGCATTCCTTCCTGATGCCACTCACTGGCTCTGAAGGCTGTGCCTCTCACCCAGGTGTGGGGAGAAGGACAAAGCAGCCTGTCCCCACAACAGGAGGCCTCCCATTCCTCCCAGAGGTTCTGGAAAATAGTTTTCTGAGCAATTCCTGGCATGTCATGGAGTGTGGATAACAGCAGCTCCTGCCATGCCTGGGGTCCCAGCAGAGCTTTCACACCTGCTCAGGCACCAGCTCAGTCCCTGCAGGTGATGTTGTAGGAGCAGCTGGGAAGGTGCAGATGGCACAGTGTGAGCATCTGGGAAGGTGGGAAGGAGGGAGGGAGGGAATAAGCAGGTGGGAGAAGATGTCATGTGGCAAGTCCTGTCTCTCTCTGGGATCCCAGCTCTGGTAGGGGCTGGAGCTGCTGGGGAGAGCCCAGAGGAGGCTCCAGGATGAGCAGAGGGATGGAGCAGCTCTGCTGGGAGGAAAGGCTGGGAGAGCTGGGATTATCCAGCTGGAGAAGGGAAGCTTTGGGGTGATGAAATTGTGGCCTTCCAGGACCTGAAGGGAACCCACAAGGGCTTGGAGTGACAGGACAAGGCAGAATGGCTTCACACTGACAGGGAGCAGGTTTAGATTTGATATACAGAATAAATTCTTCCCTGTGAGGGTGAGAGGCCCTAGCACAGGTTTCCCAGAGCAGCTGTGGCTGTCCCTGGGTTTTTGGCAGTGCCCAAGGCCAGGCTGGACAGGGCTTGGAGCAGGCTGGGACAGGGGAAGGTGTCCCTGCCATGGCAGGAAGGTGGAACAGGGTGGGTTTTAAGGTCCCTTCCAATCCAATCCACTCTGTAACTCTGTTGTTCTATGAAGCTGAGACACTGAGGTGTTTGTGTGGCCAATAATCTGTCCCTGGGTGTGTGGCTGCAGGAGCTGCTCGTGCAGTGACCCAGGCCACTCTGCAGCAGCCATCTGGCTTCTCCATGTGTTTGTCTCACCACCCCAGTGTCGACACAGATGATGTAATATATTTCCAGATCATTGATAAGGCTGTTGAATAGCCCAGGGCCCAGCCCTGACCCCTGGGGAGCTGTTTCCCCCCTCTGGATGTGGAGCTCCCGCTGAGAATCGCAGCTGGGACACCCCACAGACAGTTTTTAATCTATTAAATATGGCCCGTGTTGCTTGGGCATTGTTCTGGTTTCTTCACCAAAATGTAACCAGGGCAATCCCCTGCAGCAGTCTGAGTGTGTTACACCAGTATAATAAACAGCATTTTATCCATCAAAATTGCAATTTCAGGCACAAGGTGAGCCTTAGTTTGATGTGTTCTGTTTTCTGTGTGAGTTAGCTTTAATCACATTTCTCTCACCTGAATTTTCAGTCTGTGGCAGCCTTGGGAGAGGCTCAGAGATGATGCCCAGCCCCTCCAGCTCCTGATTCAGCCAAATTAACCCTGCTGAACAGATTTCTTCTGCAGCTGCTGACTGCTCTGCTGCATCCATCCAAAGTCTAACACAACCCACAGCCTCACCAGAGCTATAATTATTCCCTTTACACTGACAGAAGTTGCTGCTCCTTCGCTCAGATTTGCAGCCCGCACGTTGTCCTCGGCTCTTGGCTTTTCTTATCAGCTTTCTACAGCTTCTCACTTCTCATTCATTATTATCAGTTTCCACTTTCTTAAGTTATATATGGTTTTCTTATTTTTCACTGTTGTCTTCACTTCCCTCACGAGCCAGAGTTGTCTATTTTTTTAACCAACGTTGCCTTCTTTCTCAATTGTGGGATTGTGGTTTTGGGGCAACGCGTAAAATGTTTTTCAACAATTCCCACTTAGCATTCACATTTTTCTGATTAAATTCCTTCTCCCAATTGATTTGGTTCATAATTGTTTCCAGCTCTGTGAAACTGAATCATTTTAGGATTAAGTAGATGTATTTTCAGAACAGAGCTTCACTTTAAATATTCGCTTTATTGTCATTTTGCTTTTCAGTTAAATAAACTAAAGCACTCTTAGAGACTTTTGGCATGCATTTTAGGGTCACAGAACTGGGAAATGGAAATTCTTCCTGAGAAAAGTTGTTTTCTCAAAATGCTTTTTGTCACTATATATATTAATTTGAATAACCTGAGGCTTGTCTGAAATCTGGTAACTTTAAGATGGCATTATCCCTCCTTTGACAACTGAAAATTGAGACATTAAATCCAAATTTATTTATTTTTTTTTTATTCTCCAAGTTTCTGCACTTGGCAATTAAAATCCAAAATTCTTCAATCACTTTGAGGTTTTTCAAACTTCATTGGAAATAAAATTTCCCTTTTTTGTTTGTTTGTGTTTTTGTAGGAAAATTAAGTTTCTCTTTGAAATTTTGCATTTGATGTCCAAAATACCACATTTCATTGAGAAGCCTTAGAGGAATCAGTGGTGACTCATTCTGGGGAGGATGGCCACAGCTGGAATATCTCCTGTGGGTCACCCAATGTGTGGCTGCACTCCTGTCCTGGGACACCCCTCACCCCCAATCCCAGCAGTGCCTGACTGGAGCTTTTATCCACAGAAAAACAGGGAGATCTTGTAGGGCAGCTTATGCTGGATGGCAAGGGAAGGCAGCAGAAGGAAGGAAGAGGCAGGAGAAGGAAGGAGAAGGAAGGAAGGAAAATGAAGGAGAAGGAAGGAGAGGGAAGAAGGCAGGAGAAGGAAGGAAGAGGCAGGAGAAGGAAGGAGAGGGAAGAAGGCAGGAAAAGGAAGGAGAAGGCAGGAGAAGGAAGGAGAAAGAAGAAGGAAGAAGGCAGGAGAAGGATGGAGAAGGCAGGCAAAAACATGACAAGGCAGGTGGCTGCAGATTCATCTGGACACGGAGCTCCCTACCCCAAACCCACAGAACACTGTGAGGAGCAGGAGAGGGGACTGGCCACTGACACCATGGGTTGGATCTCTGCTGATCCTCAGATCTCCAGGTGAGCAGAGGAGGAGATCCCAGCACAGGCCCTGCCTGTGCAGCCCCTGGGCAGGACCCTGTGGCTGGGGGAGCCTTGGTGAACCCCACACTTTCCTCCAAGCTCAGCCACCTGACAGCTCTGCCTCTGGACAGAGCATTGCAGGAGTCAACATCTCTTGTTCTCATGAGTCAGTCCTTCATTCACACATCAAGTGTCTGCAGCACCATTTACTGCCTTTCAAGGACAGAAATGATCATCTCTGACCTCTGCATAGCAGGCCAGGGGCTTTCATCTGCTGCTTCTTGCATCGTGTCTGCCACATCTGGTCAATAAAAAGCGTTTATTTTACCGTGAGGTGCCCAGTCTTGAGTTAAAGCTTTTCTGCTGAAAGCAAAGCTGCTGCAGCCCCAGGTGAGCTGGCCCAGCGGGTCAGTGGTGCTGAGTGTTAAAAGTGATATTTCTGTGCAGAACCTGGTCTCTGCCTGCCAGAGGAAGGAGCTCTGCCAGAGAGGGCTCCTCCCTCCCACACTGAGATGCTCTTGCTTGCCTACAGAAAATAAAGCCCAATATTCCTTGGGTTGCTTCTGGTTTTCTCCAGAATTTTCCAGCTCCTTTAACACTCTCAGAGCCCAAGGCAGCCCAGGCAGGTTTCTCCTTCAGCTCCCATCTTTCTCTTCTTCTGCTTCCTCCCCTGAGAGACCTACAAGATGTACACACACTCATAAGGGCAGGATTTCTTTGAGGATGATTCCTCACAGCTTCCCTGCCCCAGTCCCTACCTGGGAGATTTTATTGACATGTCCATAAAGGACATTCCTTCCTCAGCCACCTTGCCAAGTGTTGTCCCCACCACTGGCCCTGGGCTCAGCAGCAATGGTGGTGGACAGACTTGAGGGATCCTCTCACACTGGACACTTCCTCCACGTCACAGGCACTGCCCAGACCCCAAATCTCAGCTCTGCCTGGCCATGTGTGGGACAGCAGCTCCCTTGGGGCAGCCTCAAAGCAAAGGCTGGAGCAACGTGGTCACTCCTGGCTCCCTCACACCCCAAACTCTTGGCTGACCCTAAGGAAGGAGAGAGTGGGACACACTCCCAGGAGATCCCCCATGGCGACACCCAGGTCTGCTCCCTCTCTCCCCCTCTCCTCTCAGCCCTGGGTCACGTAACTCGTGCACAGCTCAGGCCAGACAGACTCTCTGGCAGACTCTCTGGCATCATTTTTTCAAGCTTGATAAATGGGGCCAACTCCTCCAGATTGAACTCAAGAAAATACCATTATCTGCTGCGCAATGACTCAGAGATTGCATTGCAACATCTCGTTGGTAATGTCAGATCGCAGGCAACGATATTAAAAATGAGCATTTTACCCTGGACAGGGTATTAACTATGAAATTAAATCCCTATTTATTGCTTTTAGCCACGAGCATCCATTCCCTTCCAGAATAAATGTTTTCAGTTCCGTGCAAGAAGGTTCTGTCATGTACAGACATTTCCAACCCCCGTGCACCACGGGGGTGCTGGGGTGCCGTGCCCTGTGATGTCATGGCAGACCCCATGAGCTCATCCCTCGCTTTGCTGGGCAGCTCTGACACACACAGACCTCCACAGCCTCTTGTCTGAATGAGTGCAAACACCAAGAGCAAGCATTTCAGAGAATCACAGAACTGCAGAATATCCCCAGCTGGAAGGGGACCCACAAGGGTCATCGACGCCCAACTTCTGACCCTCCACAGGACTGTCACAAGAGTCCCAGCTGGTGCCTGAGAGCCTTGTCCAAACATTCCTTTGTCTTTGGCAAATGCCTGAGCAGAGCAGGATCTAGCAGCACGAGGATGGAGGGGTATTTTGGAATGGGCTGTGTCCCCAGGCTCTGTCCCCAGGAATGGAGAGGTGTTTTGGAATGGGCTGTGTCCCCAGGAATGGAGAGGTGTTTTGGAATGGGCTGTGTCCCCAGGAATGGAGAGGTGTTTTGGAACAGGCTCTGTCCCCAGGAACACAGCTCCAGCCATGGCACTGCCTGTGCTGGGCAGTGCAGGACAGTCACCAGGTTCCACACAAGCCAGGAGCCCTGTGACCCTGGCAGGGAGAGTGTGGCATCCCCAGCACTGCAGGCAGGCTTTCCCCAGCTGTGGGAAGGCTGTGAGACCCCCCAGCTCTTCTCCACACCCAGCTGCACAGTGTGTCATGGGTTTCATTTTCCTGGGCAGAGAGTGAGATGCTCAGGACCCCGCCCTGATGCTTGGAGCCCCCTGGACCCTCTGCTAGCACTCAGCCTTCCCCCAGGGCTGCAGAAGCCCTGTGTGCCCCTGGGCACAGCCCTGGGAGGGACAGGGAACAGAGGCCCTGCCACATCCAGCCAGGGCACCAGCTGAGAGATCCTCTCTTCCTGGGCTGCAGGGCTTGATCCTCAACCTCCTCTTCCTCCTCTGCCTCTCAGTCCAGGAGCTCTTCTGCTGAACAAAAAAATGGCTGATTTGTACAGAAAAAGGTCTGTTCTTGGGGGGAATGAATCAGTCAAGTGAATGCAAGTGTCAGGATCAAGGCCAGGTGGCTTTGTTTGAGTGCAAGTGGTTTATCAGTGGCATTTTGCAGTTGGAAACCAACAGAGCTTTAAAAGGATGGTGAGAAATGATGATGTACAGTTTGATTCTGACTGAAATTCCTTGTGTGTAATTTCTTTTCGCTTTAACAAATATTTGGAATGGCTCTTAGGTTGCGTTGAGCTTTTGTTCTGGATGAGTTTCTGGTGGTGCCTGGCTCTCTCACCAGTGCTCCCCAGGGTGTGTTTCCTGGAAGGTGGGAACCATGCACAGCTGCACAAGAGGTTGCCAAATACACCTGTCGTTTCCAGACTGGCAGCTCAGGATGAAATTCTGCCAAATCAGCTTTCCAGTGATGTTTCCAATGGTGGAGATTGCTTTGAAGGACAGCAAACACAGCCAGCTCCTCCTTAAGAAGGTCTGTGGAGCTCTGTGGTCATACTGGGAGACAAAATGAAACACTCCCAAATTTCTCTGAAAGGCAGCACAGTGTGGTTTGCACTCACAGCACTCCAGGCTGAGCCCACAGCGCTGCTTTAGGGCCATGTCCCAGGCTGGCTGCAGGGACAGAGCCCACCCCGTACAAGGAGCCCCCTCCTGCCTCTGGTGACACTGCTGTGTGGTGAGGGACAGCGTGCCAGGCTGCACCTGGCCCTGCAGGGACAGCCCTGAGACCTTTCCCTGTGCCCTGACCTGGGTGAGGATCCCTGAGTCCAGGGCTTGCCTTGCTGCAACTCATCCTCCTCCCATCCCCACAGCCCTCTCCTTGCCCCATCAGCAAGCTGAAGCCACAGCTCCTGGCTTGCATTCCCACCCTCCTTCCTCCCGTGCAGCTTGGGGTGTCCCCTGAGCAGCTGTGCCCAGAACATCCCCCCCAGGCAGCAGCAGAGCACAGGCAGATTGTCACCCGCACCCCTCGGGAGAGTGGGATGGGACCCATGGATTTAAGGGCTTTTCCAAAAGGCAGCCACTCCAGAGAGCATGCTTGTTGTTAGAAGCACAAGAATGCCTCATTGTTGTCAAGTGTAAAAATCACTTTCTGTTGTGCTGTGCAAGCACGCTGTGGCCTCACACGGAGCCTGCTGGCACAGAGAGCTCCTGACAGCTCCTGGGGCTGCCTGACCCCTCGGGAGACAAAACACCAGCAGGAATCACACGTGGGCCAGCCCTTCTGATGGGCCAGCACGCCCTGCTCCATGCACAGAGCTGGGAATGTGCTTCCCAGCCCATCCCTGACTCCTGGGACAGCTCAGTGCTCCCTGGCAGGAGGCAGTGATGGCACCCTTGGGCCATGGGGGAACCCTTGCTGCTCCACCACGGCTGCTGGAGGCTGGGGGTGGCTGTCCAGAGCAGCCAGGGGTGGCACCAAGAGGCTGTTCTGGTCAGTAAAAGCACCTGGGCAGAGCAGGCTGACACGGTGGAGTCACCAGGCATGGGGTGGTGATGAAGATGGTGAAGGGTTTGGAGGCTGAGGGAGCTGGGCTTGTTCAGCTGGAGCAGAGGAGAGGAGGACAGAGCTCCCCAGGGACTGCAGCTCCTCCCAAGGAGCAGCTCCAACCTCTGGGACAGGGACAGAACCCCAGCCTGGAGCTGTGCCAGGGGAGCTTTGGGCTGGATTTAGGGAAAGGTTTTCCCCCAGAGGGAGCTGGCACTGCCCAGGCTCCCCAGGGAATGGGCACGAGGCTGCCAGAGCTCCTGGAGAGCTTGGACAGCGCTCCAGGGGTGCCCAGGGTGGGATTGTTGGGGGTCTGGGAGGAGCCTGGAGCTGTTCTGGGTGATCCCTGTGGGTCTCTTCCCACTCAGGAGATTCCATGATTCTGTGATTCTATTCTGTGATTCTTCATACTGGGCCACCAGCCTGCTCCAAGCACGAGTCCAGGGCTGTCTCTTGGCCAGCTCTACCCCAGAACTCTCCAAAATGTATCTGTCCAAGCTTGTGGGGCCATGTGGACAGGGCACCCCTCCCTGAGGAGACAAAACCAAGGGGAGTTCATCCCCTACACACACTGGGCTGGAAGGGACCTTAAAGACCCTCTAGTTCCACCCCCCACCACAGGCAGTGGATAAAGGATCAGAACGAGGCCATTAATCCTTTAAATGCTTTCTCAGCCACTTGTTTAGGAGTGAGTTAAGGTACCACCGGGCTCATCTGGAACTGAGTGTATCCTTAGCATTGGCCAGGTCTTTTAGGAGTTTAACCAGGAATTTCTTTTGCTTAAATGGCTGTTTGGGGAGTGAGTACTCCTGTCTTGTACGGTATTTTACTCTGAATTATTGGGATGTACTTTCAGCACTGCAGCACAGTGTGGCTTTTGTCTGATTTTTGTACTGATTAAAAAAAAAAAAAAATCTCCTTGGAACATTAAACAAGAAAGGTGAAGAGAACGTTCCTCCAGCAGGACATCTCCATGTGCTGATCTAACTTTCTCAAGCTATGAGTACCAAGCTTGCTTTTCCAAAGAAAGAATGAATATGACGATTTCATTGATCTCCAGAAGAGAGCAGCTCCCACATAGCCTGAACAGCAGCGAGGAGGAGAAGGGCATGGGCAGGACCTGGAGCTTGCAGTAGGATGTGTTCTGCTGGTGCAGGATGTGGAGGGCTGCTCTTCTCACGTGGGGTCAAAGATCATGGCCTGGAGTGAAATGTCCCCAGGAGGTGCCTCTGGCTCGCTCTGGCATCCTGGTGCAGGGAATGGCTGGGAACACCAGACGGGAGGAGAGCTTTTAGCAGTCAGCTAGAGTGGACCCGCTGCTGCCAAACTTATCCCCATAAAAAAGAGACTCAGTGCTCCAGATCTGATACCAGCCCTTGATGTGTGGCGTGGAGCCAGGCATCTCTCAGGGCTGGCCCGAGCAGAGCTGAGAGCTGGGGGGAAAGGGCGCAGAAAGAAACCCCACCTGAACTGGCAGAGGGTCTGCAGAGACTCAAGTGACGAATGTGGCTGAGTATCAGTGAAGGGTTCCAGGATAAACTTGCACTGAGCAAGCAAATAGTCACTCTGTTGGGGTTGGAGATCAGTGGAGGAGGCCAAAGACTCTCCAGAGCTTGCCACAGATCCCAAATCTTTTCTGGCAGAGACTCACCTGAAAGGGAGGGAGCTGTGAGGGAGGGAGGTGGACACTGGTTTAGATATGGAACCACATCTGTTATTAATGGCCAAACCCTCAGGCAGGTCCTGGCCAGGCAGTCCTCGAGCAGTCAGAAGAAGTGATGTGTCCTGTCTGTAAAGCAAGAGGACTGGCAAGAAGGCAAAAGCTAGGAGAAGCCGAGGAGTTAGATGCTGGCACCTTCAAAACTCACCATCCAAAGGCCATCTCTGGTTTGCAGGACTGGTCCTGAGCCATCCTGAGGGAGGGCTGGCCCTGCCAAGGCTGGGACTTCCTCACTGTTGTCAGCAGCACCCATCAGAGCTGTCCCCAGCCCAGGGCTGCTTCCAGTGAGGTGAGGAAAATACAATCCTCATCACCCACACCCACAGGCAAACCCTGCAGCTCATTGCATGAGCAGCCCTGGGCACTCAAACACATTTTTGCCTCCAGAAATGTCACACTGGGAGTTCTGTAGCTTTATAGATCCCATGATGGGGGACAATTTCTTCCTGGGTGCACCTGGGCTCCTCACACAAGGTCCATCCTTAATTCCTGAGGGGCATGAGGGTGTCTCTGCAGGGTTTGCAGTGGTTCCCTGAGGATTCCAAGTTTCCAGCTGCTCCCCAATCCCACATCCTAGTCAGTTTTCCATCAGAATGTTTCACCTACTCTGCTTTCTGACCAGGCTTTTCCTTGCCCTCTCCTCTCTTGTGCCCAGAGGTGCAGAGGTGGGAAGGGAAGGGAATCGTGGTGGCTGAGCAGAGGAGAAGGAGGGAAAACAGGATCAAACATGCTGTGAGGGGTCAGGGTTTGCCTGTTTTCTCCTCCTCTCCTTCCTTGCAGCCCCTGAAGAGCAGAGCCACTGCTCCTCCTGCATTATCAGCAGCATTTTGCTTCTGCCTGAGGGATGGGGCCGTGGGAAAGCTCCGTGTTAGGAAGAGTCAGGCTGAAACAAGGAATGGGATGAGGGACTTGTTTGCCACTGAGCTGATGTAGGTCTGCCACCTCTGGGTGGTCATTAGGAAGGTTTGGGGTCTACCCTGAGATTCCCATTGCTGCCTAGAAGGTGTCTTGGGAATAACCTACACTCTGCCTGGAGCTCTCCTGTCCCATTTCTTGGAGTTGCTGTTTCTTCTCAGTCTCGGATGAGTTGACTCTGGCCCCAGAAGCCTCTCTGGCTCTGGCACCACAGCTCTTGTCCATCAGCCCAGCAGCCCTTAACTCCAGCAGGAATTGTGAGGTGCTGCAGGATGTGGTAGCAAGGCCAAGCCCACTGAACCATCCATTAATCCAGATCTTTGCCTTCCCCAGTGACTCATGGCAATATTGAGGTCAGGAATTGCCATCTCGGAGGTGTTTGTCAAAGTGTGTCACACCTCTGTTACAGCCTCTTATCTGCTCTCACTTATTTGGTTTCCCGTGTCCGCCGAGCGCTGATTTACGGTGCCTCCCCCAGCTGTGTGGGGCGTTGGGCACGAGCTATGGTTAAGAATAGCTTTCAAGCTGTCAAGATAATCCTGCATTCAGCTGAAATGGATCCGCATCAGCTCGAGCCAGGAACCACAAGGGACCTCCTGCGATTTCAGTGGGGTTTCAGCTTTCTCTGTTCCTCCCTCAGGCTGGCCCAGAACGGGGTGTGTTGGGAAGAGGAGATGACTTTTCAAGGGCCATCACATCTAGGAGGTGATGCAGAAGCTACCTGAGCCTCCCTGAAATGGTTTTTCCATCCCACCTCTCTCAAAGCTCCTGGCCAGCACCGCTTGGCGCCTGGCAGGGCATCGATGCTGTGTCTGCAGAACGCTCTGGGCCTTTACAGCACCCTGAGCACTCTGCTGCTTCTCCTTCCTCCACTATCCTAAATTTTTCAGACCACTTTTTGCCCCTGCTCTCTGGACAGTATTTGTGTGGACAGGCTGCAGTATTTGTGTGCCTGGGAGTGGCAGAGTAAACTTTGCCCTGTGCTGAACCCCCCTGGATCCCAGCTAGTGCTGCTCACTCTCACTCGGCACCAGGGTCCTGCTGGAGACCCCAGATCGTTCTGAGCTGCCTGGTGTTGTGCTTTCCTGAGAGGTGTGGGATGAACACACTTTCCCTTCCTTGTGCTGGGGAGAAGCCTTCACTCACGGCTGGGGCACGGTGTGTGCTGGGTGACCTCCCCTCTGCTCGGGACAAACTCACCACACCACTTTTAGGGTGAGCAGTGCCCTCCTGAAAATGTGCATCACAGCCCAGGGGCTCCTGCCACCTGCCCAAGGTGGTTCACTGTAGGAGCCAGAGGCACAGAAAATATTTCCTCATCTGTGCTGACAGGCTCTGACTCTCAAGAGAACACTATGTTTAACTTAAAACCCTGGAAAAAGCTAAGTAGAGGAACTGAGAATGTGAGTGTGTAAATTAGATAGAATTATATTAAGTCACTGGGTGAGAGAAAGTTAGAGTTTAGGATTTAAGCTATATAAAAGACAACATGGAGGATTTAGGGCATTGTCCCTTTATCCTTCTTCTCCTTCTTCTTCTTCTAGGGTTTTTTGGGTTATAATAGGGGGTTGGATGAAAGGATCTGCATTGCAGGACACATGTGTACAGTTTTTGGGTTAATAATGAAAATAAGTTACTTGGCATTTCATTATTGGGTGGGTTGACGCTTAAAAGAAGTGAGATACTTCTTGAATACTTTTTCTCTTGAAGAGATGCTTCTCCAGCCATTTTGCACCTTGTTATCCCAGTGTACATAACTCCTTGTAGTGTGTAAATATGTAATATAGATAATGAAAAATAAACATCCTAAGCCTGAACACAAAAACAGGTTCTCTCTCTCTCTCGTCAGTCTTGGTCCTGGGGAAAGGAACTGAATCACCAGTGTTTCCCCAACAGGTCACCTCTTCCATGTTTTCTCCCTGGCTTGTTTTTGAGTCCTTTCTCCACCAATTCTGCTGAGGCAGGTGGTCCAGAGCCAGCACTGAGGTAGGGCCAGTGACAGCAGCTGTAGCTGACAAAAAACCCGAGCAGCTCTGCCCACAGCACACCTGGGGACGGTGCAGGTGTGTGACAGCCCCGAGGGCAGCAGCCAGCACTCAGGGAGCCTCTCCCTCAACTGCTGAGCACAGCTACCCCTGGATGGTTTTCAAGCCTCTCTCCCCAGCAGATGCAAAGCAAACACCGAGTTTCCCTGGAGGGGATGAGGATCCACGGGAAAGCCTCCTGTGTGTGCCCAGGCTGTCTCTGCCCAGTCCCCAGGTGCACACTGGCCTGGCTCCCTGCTGCCAGAGCTGATCCTTCCCCTGTGCTGCACCGAAGGGAGCAGCTCCAGCCTCCTCCTGAGCGACCAGGAGGAACTAAAAACAAACCAAGGCAATGTGGTGCAGTCCCCAGCAGACTGGGCTGGCTGGGAGCACCGGGCTGGATTCTGCTGCCCCATCAGAGCACCACAGGCATCCTAACCCAGATAAAAACAGATCAATCCAGATAAAAACAGACACCCTGCATGCCCGTCCCTCCAGAGCAGCCAAACCTGGAGGCAGGCTGCTGGGTGGTTCAGAGCAGCCAAACCTGGAGGCAGGCTGCTGGGTGGTTTTGCTGCTCTGTGTGTGCCTGCACCAACTCTCTCCCTTGCCAAGAGCAGCACAGGCATTCCACATGATGGGAATTGCTGCAGGAGGCTGAGGGAAGCTGCACTGCCCATTTCTCCTGCCTCAGCTGCCCCCTGCCACCCTGAGGTGCTCAGCACAGCTCTGTGCTCCGGCACAGATCTCTGTCCCTGGGCCAGAAGCTGCCCAAACTCATGTCCCATGTCAGGAACCCCTGGGAGCCACGGTCCCGCTCCTGCCCGGGGCTCCTGGAGCTGCAGGAGCGTGGGCAGCGTTCCCTCTGGAGGTTTGCAAGCGGGATGACTCCAAGATGCTCATGACCATTTCCAGCATGAGGAGTGTCGGTGCTACTGAGCAGAGTGAAGAGTGCTGCAGGCACAGTTCTTCCACCAAACACCCACACCAGGCTGCACCCTCGGCAGACTCTCTGGGTTTGCAGAGAGGAGGTGTTTGGTGCACTCAGCAGATTCCTTCCCCTCCTGACTGGACGAGGGCATCCAGCTGAGGTGGTCACTGAGCTCACAAACATCACTGGGCTCTCGTTGCAGTTTGGGAAGACCAACAACACCAGAAATAAGAGATCCAGGTAGGCCCCTGCCTCCACAACCCAGCCTCAGGGAGAGGGAGGAAAGTCAAGATATTCAAAGCTGAAGGACGCACTTTTGCCTGGTTCTGAACATCAGGTACGTGGGAAGGAGCTGTGGAGAGCCTTTCCCTGCATGCCCTTGTGTTCCATCCTCAGGATGAGGTGTCCTGCAGTGCTGTGTCCTGCAGCTGTGGAGGGTCCCAGGAGCAGCTGATGGCAGTGGCTGTTCCTGGAGCACAGGGCTGGAAGGAGAGCCTCTGTGGGAAGGTTAAGAGGAGCTGCCTCCTCAGGGAAAGCAAACCCAAATGTATCAGGCTACTGAAGGGTGCGTTTCAGAGTGGTTTTCCAGCCCTGCCGCGTGCTCAGGCTGCGCTGTGAGCCAAGCCAGGCCACATCCACAAGGGCTTGGCCACCCACCCTCAGGACACACGCTCCCCTCAGCCTGCCTGTTGTGCTGCCATGGGCTTTCAGAGTTTCCCTTCTTCTTGGAAAGATGCTGTGTTGTACTAATTAGTGGGAACATTTGGAATCGATGTTGTTTGCAAGTCCTGCTGCTCGTGCCAGTCCCCATTTCTCAGCTTGATTTAAGGAGGGGGTGCTCTAAATAACGCCCGCTTCTCCCTGCCTGGAGCAGCTGAAGGCACTGAGGCAGAGTTGCATAACCCAGTGCTGCTGCTTGTGTGCATGCTTGAGAAGAAACAGCCACGGAAAAATCCTGTAACATTCCTCGGCTGGTCCGGCTCTTGGTATCAAAGCTTTTCCTGCTGCGCTTTCACCTTTGAATCTTAATCCAAGGGCTTTGGAGGAGAGGAGAGAGGGAGTGGGAAAGGGAGAAGACCCCTCTGAGAAGAGAGTGAGTAAAAGCTGAGTCCCGCTGTGTCCCCCGGAGGTGCAAGAGATCCCTGGTTTAGTGTCCCTGCCAGGAGGAAATCTCTGTCCTGGGCTCAGCTGGGTCCTGGTTGCAGTCAGTGCAGATGTTGCTGCTCACTGCTGGCTCCTTAGGGAGCACCCACAGCTCTGGCTCCCCGTGCTCCCCGTGCTCCTCCTCTCACTCAGCAGCCAAAGGCAGTTCCCTGGCATCTCTGGAGAGCTACCCCCAAAACAGCTGTTAGATCAGAACACATTTCCACTCATCTACCCATTGCTGAACCACTCCTGCCCTGTGAGCCCCCAGCCCAGGGACAGCTGGATGGATCAGCTTGCAGCTAAAAACAAGAAATTTTGTTTTCTTGTGGGCTCCTCTGCTGTGTGACTGATGGTTGGGTTTTCCAGGGAAGCAGCAGCACATGGAGACAAAGAGCAGATCCTTTTCCTTCCTGGCCTGGGCTTGTAGGATCCAGATCATCAGCGCTTGGGGGAGGTGCCCTCTTCCCAACATTTGCCCACATCCTCCTCCTGGGACAGCAAATTTTCTGGAAAGATCTGGGCAGGGAAACTCAAGCAGGGCTGAGCTGTGATTTCCCATCCCAGGAAGAATGACTGTCCCTTGAAGAGGAGCCTTTTCCTGATGGTGTCTGGGAGGGGAAGGGAAGCAGAATGGATCTTCACAGGGTGGGTAGGAGAGTGGAGAGCACAGTTTCAGTTCTGCACCACCCCCAGGCTGCACTCAACCACCAGCAGCAAGGTCCTCCTGCCACCCCCAGGGCAGGTAAGTGCCCACCTCCCCTCCTGCACAGCCCTGGCTGGCCAGGAGAGGAAGGAGGGCTCTTCCCACCACTGTCCCCTGGCATGGAGGTGTTTGTGTTTGGAGGGGTGGCTGGTGCCCAGCACAGAGCCTCCTCTACTCTGGGAAGCTCTGCTGCCTCTTCTAGTCCTGGCTTGTCTGAAGGCTTGCCCATGGCACAGGTTTGATGTATCTGCCAAACAACCTGGTCAGATCAGCACTTTGCTCTTGCTGCTGTGCCTGGTACGAGAGTTTTGGGGGAGTTAAAGGACAGCTTTGGCTGGGAACATTCTCTGTGAAGCAGAAGTGTGAGGTGCTCCTGCCTGTGGGTGCTGTGGACAAAGGATGGGTGCAGAGACCCCAGGGACATAAAGCACTGTAATGTCTTGGGACCCTCTTCCTCCTCACCCTCAGCTGGCCCTTCCAGGACCAGGAGGAGCTGAGGTGTGCCCTGCTGCCCACAGGAAGGTCAGACAGGCTCTCCATGGCAGGACTGCACAGCCAAAGTGATTTGTGCACGTCCCTTTCCCTCCCCTCAGAAAGGTGAACAAATGTGGGACACAATTGTCACTAAGGGTGGCTCTGGCCCTCGAGTCTGGAGCAACCCAGGAAGGAGAGAGGCTGTTTCCTGCTCCCTGGCATCCCTGGCACATCTCTGCAGTGTGTGCAAGGAGCAGCACAGATGGGCCCAGGGGCCTTCCAGCCCCCAGAGAATCCACTGAGAGTTTGACACTGAAGGCAGGGAGGCCGAGTGTGCCTCAGATGGAAACCCTGCTGAGTGCTGGCTGACAGAGCATCACCCCACAGCAGCTCCCCCGCCGTGCCAGTGCGCGTCAGGGATCCGCGGCACTCCGACACACCCCACGCCCCTGCTGGATTGAGTAGGTGTGAGAAAGGCTCACTCAGCTCCATGCCCAGCTCACGGGGATGTCTCTGGAGTGACACTTCTCCTTGGAGAGCAGGGATGGCTGTTTATTGCCTTGTACCTTGAGTGTGACATGTGGACACTGCCAGCGCTCGGCCCAGAGCAGCACCTTGGCTCCATGGTATAGATTCACTTTATGACTCACCCCGCAACTTGATGCATTGTGTCCAGATAAAAGATACTTCATCCCTATGATAAAAACGGACAAAGATGATGTCAAAATAAAAGAATGTTTTCTCATCCGAATAAAAGTCAAAGCTGCCGTTCTTGGGGTTATTTTGCTTGAAAACCTCCAGAGAAAGCAAGACTTTGAGTTTTTACCATTTATAGTTAGTTTCAGAAAATTCAGCATGCAAAGTTTGCTATCTGCCTTCCTGCCCTGGTTTGGAGAGGAGTGTCTCTGTGCTGGTTGCTTGGGACCCTGCTCTTATGGGGGAATGTGATGTCCTGGATGTCCCCAAACCCCAGGGATACTCCCTGGGCAGGGAGGGGCTGCTGGGTGCTCACAGCCTCCTGCCAGGACAGCTGTCCCACGTGTGGGCACCTGGGGAACCTGTGCCCAGTGTCCAAGGGTTCATCCCACTAACGAGGGACTGTCCCTGCCCGTGCCACCACCACCAGCCCGGGCATTCCCGCAGTGGGATCATGGCCAAGCTCGAGGGCAGCGGTCTGAGGGACAGGGAGGGCCCAAGCCCTGGGGGAGCTGTGTCTTTCTTGCTGTGTTTCATTGAGTTGGGGTTTAATTTTAGCAAACAATGCCAATTAGAGAGGGATTGTTCGATGTCTGCATCTCAATGGAGAGCAAGAGCTGCTGGCAGGGCTCTGAAGGACCCCATCTGCAGAGGGACCCTCCTGGGACAGGGGAGGGGACAGCTGAGCTCTGCTCTGCTTCAGCTTCTGCTGCTCGTGCTGCTCAGAGCTCACCATCCCTGTTCCTGGAGCAGCAGGGACTGGGCTCCCCGAGTGCCACCTCCTGGGGCAGTGTCCTCTGCACACAGCCCAAAGCTGCAGCTGCCTTCACTCACAGGTCCCACAGGAGCCTGTGCCTCTGCCCAGCCACGTTTGCTGCAGCTGGGGAGGGGTTTGGTGTGGCTGAAGGGCCAGAGAGGGATGGGCAGACCCCTCTTCTCTAGAGAGAGGGACTGCAGCAGCAGGACTGACTGCAGAAGAAACAAGCATGAGTAGGAATCAGGTATAGGGCCATCCTTTACCAGTTCTCATTTCAGAGGAGAATCGATGCCATTGTTTCAGCTAAATTGCTCCTATAAATGCAATTAAACATTCTCTGGAAAAGGATCATGGATCCCCCACGCCCTGAGTGAATGTACCCATCAGATTGTGCCAAGGGAAAGCACTCCATGGGAGCCTCAGGGTGAAATACCAGTCTTGGGGTACCCAGAGCTTGTTGCCTTTGGTATTTCTCTGGCTCTAAAGACAAAGTTCAAGCCTTTCACCAAAATCAATACATTTGTGACCTTCAGCCTGAATCTGTCCTTCAGAGAATGCCCTGGAGACAGTGTGCAGATAAAGGTGGTAGGACTGATGCTACTGAGAAGCCCTCAGAGAAGGTGAAGTTTTCTCAATGTGTCAGGACACTGGGCCCATCCTGAGGGCAAGCAGACAGTCACTCTTGCTAGCCAAAGGAATTTAATTCCCACTGCTCACTGTGCATGGGGATCTGTGCCCAGCCTGCACTTAATCTGCCAATGAAACAACTTGTAAAAAAGGTGAAGAGAGACCACAAGAGGGAAAGAAACAGAATCACAGAGATGTTGAACTGCCTCATTTTGGAAATGAAAGAGCCTGTTGGCAATGGCAGAGCTTCACATGCTGAGCTGGAATCGCAACCCAGGGAAAAAAGGGAATGGATTAAACAGAACAAGAACTGAGGGACTCTAAATGTTGTCTTCAACATTTCAGTAGGGGCCTCATAAATCTAGACAATTATGAGATGCACTTAGAGAAGCCCAAGACAATTATGTTGGGGCAGGAGGGCGACTCTTTGGAAACAAAGAGTTTCCAAGGAGCTCTGGCATGAGGACATCCCAGAGCAATGTGACCTGTGTGACTCTTTAGTACCTGGAGGGGGAAGGCTGGATGAATGGAGCAGGCTGGAAACACCACGTTCATTAACTCATGCAACACAGGACAAGACAAATGTTCCTTGGCTTCAGCCTCCTTCCTTTTTTGGATGCTCTGAATCCCGAGTAGCCAGTCCTGGAGACCCTTCTGGGTGTTGAGGTGACTGGTGAGAGGAGGCTCATGCTCTCAGTGCTGGCTGGTTTTCCACCACACTGCAGGGAGCAGTGCCTGCCCACCTTGCCCCATTGTGCAGGAGCCTTTAGAGCAAAAACTAGAAGGAACACGTTGTAACACCCTGTTCTGTGTGCTTTTCCCCCTAGACTGCAGCAAAAAGAGCCCTTTCAGTGTGACAGGGCACTGATGAGAGGCACAGCCCTGTGGCAGGGGCTCACCACGAAGAGCTGGCTGGGGCAGGGAGGGTTTTTCTGTGTGTGGTGGCTCCAGGACACCAGTGCTGCTGCAGTGCTCGGGGGCCTGGCCCTACACCTGCAGCAGGGAGGGGAGCTCAGCCTTGGGGCAGGTGTGGGGCTGCCCCTGCCCCACCCCAGGAATGCTGTGCTCTGCACCCACGTCCTCTCCCAGCCTGCTCCAGCAGACAGGCAGCACTGCCCAAGGTGGCTCCTCACCTGGAGCTGGGGTTTGGCACTCCTCACAGCTCAACAGCATCCCAAAATGTGGGCAGGGCAGGAAGGCTGTGCTGAGGGGAGGCTCTGGATGCCGAGGTGCTCAGGCTGGCATCATGGAGAGCTCTGGACAGCACCACTGCTCCCAGTGACCAGAAGTGGGGTGAGTTGTACCCTTTGTTGGCTCCTGCACTTGTCACTGTGCCGGGATGGCCAGAGCAGGTGAAATGGGCAGAGCAACCCAGAGAGTTCTCAGAGGGGCTGGCAGAGCAGGGACTGCTCATCCCCAGGCTCCACACAGAGCCCAAACCCTGCACTAAAAGCACCCAGAGCACCCAGAGCACAGACCCCTGTGAGTGAGGATGGTCTCACCACCTCCAGCTGCCTCTGTGAGCTCACTGCCCTTGGCATTTCCTTTGCCCAGCACCTCCCCACTGAGGGCCAGACACTGCCCTGGAGGAGCTCAGGTCTGGGATGCTCTGGATGTGAGTGAATGTCCAGAGCTTCCCTGGGACCCATTCCCAGCCTCGTCACGCAGGCGGAGAGGATAAAGGAGCTCCCTGTGCTCTCACTGGGATGAAAGCATTTCCCTGCTTCCCTTCTGGGGGAAGGTGAATGAGCCAGCCACGGCACAGGCCATTCATAAAGTGGATGTGGGCCAGGGGGGCCCCATGGGGTCAGGGTGCCCTGTCTCAGCCCGGGCTGGGCACGGTGGCAGGCACAGCCCCTTGGCCAGGACCTGCTGGGAGGGGTGGGCTGTGTCTGCACGCGTCTCACTCACACCCCTGCTCCAAGAGCAAATCCAGAGGTATTTTATCCTCTGTACATTTGTTTAAGGAAGTTTAAAAGCAAATTTGGCCCCTGCCTTTGAATCCTCGCTCCTATAAATTCAAACACCTTGGACAGAGCATGTCTGTGCAGTCTTACATGTGACATTTAGCTAAAACCACTTACAAACAACTTGCATTACAAGTTTATTCATTCCCCACAGAATGTTGGCTCCGCTGAGTGTCTCACGAGCCATCTGCTGTGGGCGAGCTGCTTATCTTTGCTATCAGAGCCCTCTTCTAAATATTATGACCAAACAGAATTCCAAGAACAACATCCATCCCTCTGCACTGCAAATGCGCAAAGCTGATAAACTGTTTATATATTACCAGCTAAATAAGTTGGGTTTATCTGGAAGGGTTTGCAAAAGAAAATCTCTGGGGGTGCTCAGAAAGAACACATTTTACAGGTGGTGCTGTGAGATGGGGAGATCATCGGGGCTGCCCTTGGCCTGCCCAGGGATGCCCACGGTGACAGAGGGACGGGGGCCCACCAAGGCAAACAATTCCTCCCCAAAAGTGAACCCAGAGCCTGATAAGTTGTGGTGCAGCAATGGTTGAGCATCAGCTCCTCGCCCAAACACAGAGCAGCTGGGGCTGGGCTGAGCCACCTGCCCCATGGCCAGCAGTGGGGAAGGGCTCCCAGGCCTCATTCCTGGGATGTCAGCGTCTGCCTGCTGCCTCTGTGGCTCTCCTGCCCACACCTGACCCCTGCAGCTCCAGGGCACCTTTGGCCTGTCCTGCTGGATCACCTTCTCAGCTTGGGAGGGACAGACAGAAGAGCTGTGTCACCTCCCTGCCTGGGACAGCAGCAGGGCCAGCTCACCCTGGCGCCTGGGACAGTGCCCAGAGCCCTAACCCCAGTGCCCCTGGATAAATTATCTAAAGCTTGTGAAATCCACCCAAAGTGTCCCAAAGTGTCCTGGCCCTTCCCAGCCCAAATTGGGTATCACAGGCTGTGTTTACTCTTCCACACTGGGTTCTGCTCGTTGCCTTTTGGTGTCAGGAGACCTCGGGACAAGGCCATGAGCAGAGGTCAGAGTGGGTTGGCGCAGCGGCCCCCGGCTGTCCCAGTGGATGGAGAGCAGCTCTTTTCCCTGGGGACTGCAGATTTGAGGACATTTTGTCTGCTGGCTGCCAGCAAGCACATCTCACAGCTCCAGAGGGTTCCTGCTGGCCCCAGCTGCCCTGCCCATGGCCAGCCCAGCAGGGTGGGGCACAGCCAGCCCGGCTGACCACAGCTCCTGTGCTGACCCCGGGGGCTGGGAGCAGCCAGGCAGGGTAAAGAGGGTCTGTGGCACTGAACAACAGCAGATCTGTCCACTGCCAGCTGCTGTGTGCAGTTTTAGGACTGTGGGAAGTGTGGCTGGGGTGGGAAGCTGCTGGGCTCAATAAGCCCCAGGGCACAGGCAGCTCAGCCTGGCAGGAGGAAGAGGAGCAGGAGTGGGGAGCTGTGGTTTTATCAGGGATCCTGAGGTAGAGCAGGTGACTCTGGGGCAGAGCAGGGCTATGAATGTGTCTGTCAGTGGGTCACTGCTCAGCCAGGCTGCCAGTGGTGCACTGCCCAGCAGTGGAGTGCTCCTTTTGCTAATGCTTGCAGGGGATCAAAACCCCTGGAGAGGTGCAGGCACAGCAGCTGTAGGGAGCCCAACTGGGTCCCATGGCTCATCCAGAGAAGATTCATCATCCAGCCGCTGAAAATTGTCCTCCAGGTGGATGCAGGGCTGCAGGTGGTGCCAGCCAGAGGGAGCAGGGACTTGGGTGAGGAGGTGGAGTGAATGCAAGTGGGTGTGGAGGGAGGGCTGGTGCCTGGATGGGGATCAGAGCACTGAGAAGGAGCTGTGTTCTCCAGCAGGAATGTCCCTGTAGAGGGAATGCCATTCCCTGACCCGAGCCAGGGCTTCTCAGGGTGTCCCCTGTAGGAAGCAAACTCACGTATTGACTTTGAAGAAACTGCCTGGAGCTGGGTGGTGCAGAGGAGCCCTGGGATGTGCCTGTGCAATGGATCACAGCCTGTGCAATGGGAGCACATGGCCTGGGGTCAGATACACACATTGGCAGGGGCCATGAGCAGTGCCTGGCAGCACCAGAGGGCAGCAGGGCCATGGCTGAGGAGTGACAGGCTCTCCTTGGCCTTGGTGTGGTCTGGTGGGGGCTCTTCAGGAAGCTGGCACATCATGTCCTACTCAAGTGTCCCGTGTCTGGTGGCACTGAGAGGTGAGATGTGCTCCAGCAGTGATGATGAGGAACCCTTTGGACACTTAAATCACCCTATTTGTGTTTTGCAAAACTCCTCACAGTGTTATCCAGTGTCTCCAAAGTGTATTTAAGGGCAGCGAGGACTCCAGCCGGGCTGGGTGAGTGGGTCAGTGACAGCTGGGGCTGTTCAGGTGACAGGGCAGTGGCTGGGGGCTGTTTCCAGCCCAGATCCTCACTCACAGCAGGGTTGATCCCCCACAGGGCAGTCAGAGGGTAAGGAACAACGTGGTTCCTGCACATCAGCTGTATGGGGGGTGCTTCCAGCCTCTTGTGGTTGCCCAAGGGCTTGGTTTCCCTTCTGGCAAGCTCATCATGTTGACCTTGAATGGCTCTGCAGTGGCATTTTATCCTCTGGTTGTTCCCATCTGAACCACAGACTGAACCAACTTTACACCAACCACAGGCTGGTGGAGTGCATGGAGGGAGGGACCCTGGCACCTGGTGGCACTTGTGACACTCGTAGGAAAAGCTAGTGACCACGAGGTCTTGTTCCTGTGCGTGTCCAGGACAGAGGCAGCAGGGCCAGGCACAAATGCAGAATCCCCTGGAGATGCCACCAGCCTCCATCTCTGCCCAGGGCTGTGAGGATCCAAAGCAGAAAGTTGTCACTGCCTCATCCTACAGCTGTGAAAATGGGAACTAAAACAGGCTGTCAGGGAGTGATCCCAGGTGTCCAGGGCTCATCTTTCCTTTATCTTTCATGCTGTCCTGCTTTGACATGCTACTGTTTATTTTTGGAAGGAAATCTAAAGGAAGAGGGGACAGTAGCTATTTTTTTTTTTGGTGCTATTTTTTTTGGTACCTAGCCACCAGGAGTAGTGTCCCTGTGGCACAGAGGACAGGGATTCATGAGGGATAAAGCCAAGACAGTTGAGAGGAAAGCTGCACAAATGCCAGGTGTGGCATGGCTGGGGAAGAGGAATGCTGTGGGGAAGAGCTCTGAGCTCTTCTGGGGTGTCCAGGCCTCTCTGCCAGCACAGTCACTCTTGGTGGCACTTTGGGGTCATTGTTGATTCTGCCACCCCTCTCTGAGGCTGGGTCTCTTCTCAGTAGCTCTGCAGGGACTCTGGCCACACAATGTCCATCTGGAGCTTCCCTGGGGGCAACAAGTTATTCCCAACCACCTGCTGCTGGAGTGGGCACTCACCCTGCCGTGCCCAGATGCTCTGAAAACTCCTGCCCCAGGGAGAAGGCTGGCCTTTTCCAGGCTCCCTGCCATCAGGGTGGAGATGTTTCCCAAAGCAGACCTCCAGCACACAAAGGCACTCCTCGTCCTGGAGGTTCAGCCTGGCTCCGAGCCTCATCCTTCTGCATATCTTGTATATATGAAGCAACTCCTTTGCATAAAGATATGGAGTTTATTAGGAGACTTTGGAGCTTAGGAGCTGTCAGGAGTGGAAGTCAATTCTGTTTCTGACACGCAAAGAGCCTTTTATAGGCTGGAATGGGCACAGTACCCGGGGTGGGTGCCTCTCCCTTCCCAGGCACCAGCGCTGGCTGGAGCCCGTGTCTCGCCCTGCCTCTGCTTTGGGTCCAGTCCCCATCCCTTGTTGTGAGAGATAACGCCACAATCTCAGGAATATCTCGAGCTGAACTCATTTAAACACACCCACAGGCACACTGTGCTCCCCCAGGTTCACTTCTCCCCAACACGCTGGTTAACCCCTGTCTCCTCTCCTGGAAGCTCAAGGAAGCTCTTCCCTGAAACTCCAGGACTGCAGGAGCAGCTCCTCTGCTGGGGTTCCTGTCAGACCTGCCAGGGCTCTCACACTCCCTTGGCTGCTCAAGAGTCTCTCAGAGCTCCAAAGAACCAAATATTGGGCATTTTTCTGCCACATCCTCTCTTCAGCCTCTCGAGCAATATTTGTTTTTCCATGACTTCTGTCTACCAGAGAGGGTTTTGCATCTCTTAGGTCTCTTGTCCTGGTGTCACTCCCCAGGCTCCTCAGTCCCTTCAGCTGTACTACATCCTTGCACAATGCAGGTGTTCCTCTTTTTCCATCCTCTTCCTGCTCTGGTCTTGCAATGAAAAATCAACAAGTGACATTTTTAAATCTTGTGGTCAGAAGATTCCTTTCCTGGCCTGTGTCTAGGCCCCCTCCCAGGGAACACCTGGGGTTGCTCTGTTGCCCCAGAAGCACTGGCCATGAGTTTCTGTGGTGGATATCATCCAGGAGCAGTTTGGGCATGGAGTTTACTCAGGCCCAGGGTCTTGAGCTCAGCTTTTCCTCTGGATCCAGCTGCCCAGCTGTGTCCCAGCTCCTGGCTGCTGCAGATGATCTGCCACCTCTTCCCAGCTGCTGGAGGTGGGAGCAGCACTCAGGCATGTCCTCCAAGCCCATCAACTTTTGAAGTCTGAAAAGTGGGAGAACGACCCCAAGGGACGATTCTTAACTTGCTTTCAGGACTATTTCAAAGGATGGCGCCTTTTAGCAGTGTTTAAAGCTTGAGCTGGAGTTGCAGGTCCCCTGTCCCTGGCAGTGGGCTGCAGTTCCTGCTCCAGGCACGTGCCATGTCCCACCCTGACTCTCTGGAAGAACACTTCCCTCCAGGATGGCTCTGCATGGGTGCAGCATGCCAAGGGAGCCTCAAGGACAGAGGTCAGTGACCGTGTGTCATCCAGCCCTGACCCTGGGCAGCCTTTGCTGAGCACCCTGTGAGCTAAAACCTCCTGCCAAAACTCCAACCAGATTTCTGCTGCACGCTGCTCCTCGGGGACAGAGCCCTCCGAGCGCTGCGCCGTGGGCGGTGGGAGACTCCAGCAGAGCTGGAGACACGTCACTGGGAATCTCACTCATTTGTAGCTCATTCCAGTTGCACAGCTGTCTCCTTTAAACAAAGTTTACTCAGTGTTGCAGAGCCGTGCCTGTGCCAGGAGAACGCTCGCGGCAGCGTGTGCGAGCGCTACCCACCGAGCCTCTTGTGGGACGCTGCTCCCACAGGGCTTGGCCGTGGTTGGGCTTTGGAGCTCGATGGAGCTCCTGGGGACTTTGGCCCAGCTCTCCCACCATGGACACCCCCCAGAGAGAGGGCTGACCAGACCAGCTTGTCCTGGGCTTTCCACAGAGACTCCTCCTTACCTCATCCAATTTGTTTCAGTCCTGTTCGCATCCCTTCGTTCTCGCTCGCTGGCCAGGACTGGCAAGGCTGGGTGCTGCCCTGGCGGTGGGGAGAGGGGCCAGGAGGGGACAGAGCTGTCCTGAACTCACCAGGCTGCAGGTTCTGAGCTCTCAGGGGTGCCTTGCTCCATGTCCCATGGCAGCTCCCAGTGTCAGGGCACTGGGGCGCACCCTGACCCCACTTTGGTCCATGGCACAAGGAGGAGCTGGGACCAGACTGTGACTCGAAGTCTGGCAAGATCCAGAGGAAGGAATTGGCCTGGGCTGTGCCTCATTTCCCCACTAACAAAGGAAGAGGAGTGCTCTGAAAGCTCATCAGGGATGCACGGGAGCCCTTCTCCTGAGGCCCCAAGGTGCTACTGAAGCTTCCCAGGTGCCCAGGAGGGGTGGCTTTAGGATTTATTCCTGTAGGATGCTGCCAGTGTTTCCAGACAGTCTGTTCAGAAGCCTTTTTGGACTCAGCTCCCCATCAGGCTGTGCCAGGGTTGCCTCCCTCTGTCCCAGGGATGGTGGGAGTGCTGCACAGAGCAGCAGCCAGCAGATTTATGGCCTCAGTGTCTAGACCAGCTCTGCCCTGCCTGGGAGGACAGGTACATCCTGGTGAAAGGCAGGAGGCCTTCTGGCTCTTCATCTTAGAGCCAAGCAGAGGGAATTTGCCAAAAAGCACGCTGCAGCATCTCCCTGGGACATGGGGGGGTTGTCCAGCAGGTCACCCTGCTTTGCTGCCTGCTGGGGACAGTGGGGCCTGCTAAAACTTCCCCCTCTGCAGCACAGGGATGTGCACAGGGTGGGGTCCTGGCCCTGGGAACGGACCTGCAGGGAGCCTTTTGGGCACTGGAATCATCTGCCCAGGGAGGTGCTGGAGTCACCATCCCTGGATGTGTTTAAAAACAGACTGGATGTGGCACTCAGGGCTGTGGTTTAGTTGATGGGGAGGTGTTGGGTCACAGGTTGGATCTGTGACCTCAAAGGTCTTTTCCAGCCTGGTTCATTGTGTGATTCTGTGATTCTGATGCTGCTCCACCCTTGCTGGGAGCCTCAATGGGGGCCACAATGTGCTGGGCCAAGCAGGGCAAGCTCAGAGGGGACAGGTCCTGCTGCAGCCAGGCTGTGCCCTTCCCGCTGGGCTGGTGACAGATGCACCAGGGTTGGTGTTTGGGGTGGGCAGGGATGCAGCTTTGCAGCTCACTTCCTCATTTTTGCCATTTTTCAGGGGATTTCTCACAGGTGGCAGCACCTTTGGGTGTCACCATGAGGATCTGTGTGTGCACGTGCCCGATGATAAACACACAGATGTGAATGTGGGGGAAAATGTAAATATGTACAATAGTTTTCCACAATTAAGAGATATTTTAGAGCAGAAAAATTTCCATTTTTGGCGTAGGAACATCAATTTTATAAATAAAAAGATTTAAATAAACATTAGCACGGCTACATCAACACACACACACACACACACACAAAAACACACACACACTCACTCTCACAAGTGCACTTTAAATAGGCTCTCACACTGTAATTTTAAATAGTACAAAACAAATGAATTCCCCAAATATTGTTTAAACTGGCACAGGGGGTTATGATGTCATTTCTGTAATAATCATAAGCTTGTTTTCCTGTAATGAATATGGTTTCCCATTAACAGTTTATTGGGGTTTTTGGTGTGTGTGAGGCCAGCCCCGGGCTGTGGCTGGGTTTGATGGCTGCAGACTCCATCCTTACACTGCTCTCAAAGTGGATTTTCTCATCCTTTTCCTCCTGGGGAATGATGCTCAGTGCCCAGCTTGGGAGCAGCTCTGCCGCCTTTGTGGGACTCTGCTGGCTCCAGCTCTGCCCTTGCTGGGAGCAGGACGGGGCTGTGTGGCAGGAGCAGGAGGGATGGGGGTGCAGAGGGAGCTGGGTTTGTGCTCCCCATACCCTCAGCCAGAGCCCTGCCAGAGCTGGTGAGGAGGAGCCCAGCCCAGCCTGTGTCACCCCCCTGAGCCAAGGTGTCACCAGCCACAGCTGAGGTGTCTGTGTGTCCTGGGGGAGCATCCCCAGAGCTCAGGGGGCCCAAGGGGTGCTCTGACACCTCTGTTTGCAGGACCCTCTGCTGGAGGAGGAGCTGCAGCCCCTTCCCCAGGGACAGAAAGAGTCAAACTGACAGAGATGGGATATTGGGAAGGAATTCCTCCCTGTGAGGGTGGGGAGGGCTGGCACAGGGTGCCCAGAGCAGCTGGGGCTGTTCCTGGATCCCTGGCAGTGCCCAAGGCCAGGCTGGATGGGGCTTGGAGCAGCCTGGGGCAGGGGAATGTGTCCCTGAACATGGCAGGGGTGGCACTGGATGATCTTTGATCCCTTCTACCCCAAAGCACTCTGGTTCTCTCCCAGCTGCCCATCAGCAGATTTTCACCTGTGGGGGCAGATGAGCCCCACTCCTGGGTGCCTGCTGGGACAGCACCTGTGTCCCTGCACCTCCTGGAGCTGGGAGTGACCATGGCACTGAGCTGGAGGCACCCTGCAGCCCCAGGGACTGGGACATGCCACACTCCACAGGATCTCTTGTCCCTGGATCCCTGGAAGTGTCCCAGGCCAGGCTGGACGGGGCTTGGAGCACCTGGGGCAGTGGAAGGTGTCCGTGCCCATGGCAGGGAAGGATGGAACAAGATGAGCTTTGAAATCCCTTCCAACGCAGACCATTCTGTGATTCCATGACAATTCTGTGATTTCCCAGTGCAGCCCCAGGTGTCACTGCCCTCCTCTCCTGCCTGCACAGCCCGAAGGAAGCACTCCTGCAGCTCTGCTCATTCACACCAGCACCAGCACACGGTGTTTCTGAATGACTTAGAATAATATTTGGAAAAATCCATCTTAAGTATATTAGTCCACTAAGCCTTTAAGTCTCCACAAGGGCCTTAATTCCAAGGACGCTGGTGCATGCCTGTGCCAAGGATTTTGCAAGGCAGTGACACAGAGGCGGCCGGGCTTGTTCCACGCCCCATCCTGCAGCCTCCAAAATGGTTAACAAATGTCTTACTGCTGGAAATCTGTTTCTGCTTAGCTGGGAAGCAGTGGGGTTCTGAACCCTGCTTTGTAGCACCCTGCTGGCAGCTTTTGTCATTCCCAGGCCTGGCATATTATTGGAACTATTAAATGATGTTGCATTGCCTCATTGTATTTAGATTTTAAACATATTTGTAAGGCTTTGAAAAAAAAAAAATAAAAATTGTTCTCATTATTAAAGCAATGTACCAAATACCTTCTAGTAAATAATCTGTCCCAGAAGTGCTCTGCTCGCCCAGAGAGGGTTGGAGAGCAATAAACCAGCAAAAGGGAAGGAGGAAAAAAAAATAGTGTGGATGTTAGAGGGGTGTAGAGCCAGGAGGAATGAGAAAGCACAGGATGATGCAGCTGCACTCCCTGTGAGCTTCTGTTCCAGGCACGGCCACCCAGCCCGTGGGCTCTGGGGTGGGCAGAGCCAGCTCCAGAGGGGATGGCAGGAGTGGCTGTGCCCAGCAGCGCTGGCACCAGGGCCGGTGGCACACAGGGCTTGGCAGGAGGGGAGGCACACGGAGCTCAGGTGACCCTGCTGGGGAGCAGGGAGGAAACTCAGCACTGCTGCCTTCGCTCCTCAATCCCCCGTGCCCCAACAGGACAGAAAACAGCACTGCAAGCCCTTGACTGTCCAGGCTACCAACCTTCCTGCCCTCCTGCACATCTCTCCATGGAGATGGAGACACCTGTGCTTGGAAAACCAGCTTAGCCAGGTCATTCTGGCACGCTTCCTCTGCCACTGTCACCTCTTGCTTTACCCAGCCTGGCAAAACTCTCTTGGAGAGGCATTTCACAGCCTCAAGCTGGGCCAAGGGAAATAGAGGTTGGATATTAGGAAAAAGTTTTTTACAGAAAGGGTGATAAAGTACTGGAATGGTCTGCCCAAGGAGGTGGTGGAGTCACCACCCCTGGATGTGTTTAAAGAGCCTGGATGTGGCACTCGGTGCCCTGGTCTAGTTTTTGGTTCTAGGGCTGGGTTTGACTCGATGATCTTGGAAGTCCCTTCCAACCTGGTGATTGTGTTGAATTCTGTTGAATTTTGTTTGCAAGTGTTTGTCTCCATGCAGCTGATCAGAGCAGACCCCCAGATGCAGAGTTCAGTGCCATCCAGCCCCGTGCCAGTGTCCCCAGGCTCTGCTGTCCCCAGCCAGGAGCTTGCAGCACTTGAGCAGCACCAGGGGTCTGACTGAGCACAGCCTGGGCCAAGCATATTTTAGATCAGTCTCCTAGAAGCTGGGAAAGCACCAAAAAGCAAACAAAACCAAAACAACAACAGCACAACAACAAAAAGCCAGGACGAAAGGAAAATAGCTGCGATGCTGTTGTGATGTCTGTGCATGAGTATTTTTGCAGTGAAGGAATGCAGATGCATTTTTGCTGGGTTACAGCACAGCTCTCCACAGAGCAGCAGTGATGCACTGTAAACAGACCATGCTAAAACACATAGTTCTCTCTGGATCTTTCTGCAGCGTTTTCTCTAAAGAGTTATTTTGTAACAGGCGTTTTATTTGCTTTTGAAGAGTCCCTAAATAGCATGAGCCCGAGTTCAGGAACATGCATGTTCTGGCATTTATTTTAAAGTGCTCTTTATTTAGCAAACATGGTGCCAGGAGATGTCCCCTGCCCAGCTGGGGTCCCTGATGCAGCCCCCTCCCCTCAAACCATCTCCCCTCACCCACAGGGGAAGGCAGCAGCAGAGCTGCTGTCTGTGCTGTGCAACCAGCAAAGAAAGATCCTCCAGGTAGATTTTTCCTCCTCCAGGGAACAGGAAAGGGACACAGAGGATGGGAAAAGCCAGCACCTTAGAGCCCAAACTCTTCTGAATTGTTTCACAGACCATCAGATGTGTGGGGAGGCAAAGCCAAATTCTTGCTCTGCTGCCCCAGAGCAGCCCCACTGCACTTCATGCCAAGGGCATCTCCCTCTGGATTATTCTGGAGGAAATGGGGCCTTTCAGGTGTCTGATTTGCATCCAGATCCAGGTGATTTGGCTCCAGAGGCAGCAGCTACAGGTGAACAGGACAGCCAGTGCCAGGCAGCAGGAGAAGCTCTGAAATCTCCCTCCCAGGCCTCAGGAGAGGGAGCAGGATGGAGCCATGGGAAGGGGTGACAGCCCTGAGGCCTGGAGAATGAAATTACCTGTCTGCTTCTCGTGCTGGCTGTGGGTGCCAGGCCAGGGGGATTTTCAGTGGAGGGCCCAGGTCTGGTCAGCACTGTGTGTCACTTGGCTGGAGGTGGGACAGACACAGAGGGAGCCCCTGGGTCAGTGCTGAGGCTTCCAGCACAGAGGTTTGGACATCACCCAAGCTCTCCTGCCTCCCTTGGGGCACAGGAAAGGCAGTTCTCTGCCGAGAAGGAACAGCAATACTACAACAATCAGTAGGATTTTTCCACATCTCCCCCATATTACATTTTTTTGAAAATTTTTAGTTTTGGTGAGAAATATAGTTTTAAAACTATCTACTTTGAGACCTTTGAATCTATTTCTTAGTGGTTGCTCTCTGATTCACCCTTCCCCCTTCAAATCTCAGTGTCACCAGCAGGAATTCCTTTTGGGTTTTCAGAAAACAAACTGCAAACAAGCTACAAAATATTTTCCTTTTGTAAGAAGGGGGAAGGGCAAACATAAGTTAAATGTGATTTTTGATAGTGGCCTCACTTAGAGCGCCGAGTTTTGCCCATTGTGTAAAATGCAGCTCATGCACCCCAGGAACAGAGCTGGGAAGCAGCACTTGGGGCTGGGGGAAGCTGTTTGGGTTTGGAGATCACGCTATGTAATTGCATGGCAAAGGGGAGCCTGCCCTTGTGGTTACCAGCCCCAAATGGGAATGGGATGAATAGCCAAACTTTTCACAGGCGTTGTAAATTGTCTTTCCACAAACCAACTTCCAGGAATAACAGCATGCTTTTCTAAACGATGCTTGTTTGCTCTCTGCACCCTATCCAGCCCTCCCCCTTCCCTGCTCTGCTTTTTATTCTTTTTATTCATTCAAGTGATGAAAACTTAGGGAATATTTTGGTGACTTTCACAGACATTTGTGATTTTTCCTCCCGAACTGCCAAAGTAAAAGTTGGCCCAGAGCAGCTAAGGCACTTCCACAGGGATTTGAGGATGGTAAATCAGAGAGAGGCAACAGCACAGTGAAATCTTGGTTAGGAGTTACAATGCCATTTCCCCCCTCGCAAGGAACGGAAAGACAGAAATAACTCCAGGAAAGACTTTCCTGCCTCTGCAAAGCCCGCTGGAATTTGCAGCAAACCCAAAGCCTTTCTCCCCTTTCCCGCTCGCACACGCTCCACGTTTGGCTCGTTGGAGAGTCCCTGACACGAGAGCTCGGCGCTTTATCTGATAGGAGAAGTGGAGCAGCTGCTGGATGTGCCTCGCAGGAACAGCCCACCTAAGTCGTGTGAAAACTGGGGGCTCTGGGGGGGCAGAATGATGCAGACTCCGCTTCTGAATCATCCTGGAGCTGTTCCTGAGCAGGCCACACTCGCACCCAGGCTGCCTGCAGCCCTGGCTCTGAGCAGCCCCGAGCTGAAGGCTGTGCTTAGGAGCAGCTCAGCCCTGTGCTGCAGCCAGGCTGCTGCCTCATGTTTGAGCTTTCATGTTTTTCATATTCTGCCCTGCCCAGGTGTGCAGCTCTGAGCTTCATATTCAGTGTCAGTGAGCTCTCTTCACAGAGCAGGCAGACAGAACAATTCCTTTTCCAGCTCAATTCCAAGGACAGCCCTTACAAGTTTCAGGCCCAAAAGCAGAAACAACGGTGGAATGAAGAGAGAAAACAAGGATGGGACTCCATAACCTGGAGCAGTGACTGGACAATTAACCCTGATATGCAGATGGACCAAAACTGATGAAAATGTGAGACCTCGTGACCAGTTGTGCATTTTGTGACCATTTTTGGTCCATCTTGGGTGAGGCCCTGGCCAGGCTCTTGTGCTGCCCAAGGTGTGTCCTTTAAAGCCTTTCAATAAATCCCTACTTTATTCTTAGCTCTGTCCAGCCTCTGTTCCAGGGCAGCCTTCTCCAGGCATCCATCCCAGCACAGGGACAGGGTCTTTCCAAGGGGCTCCTCCACCTCTTTCCCAGCAGTGGGTGGTTGGAGAAAGGTGTCCTGCTGGGTGTGCCCCAGGGGGGTTCTGGCTCATTTGTCACTGCAGGAGATGCTCTAGAGCAACCCTGGACCCTCACACCAGAGGCTTGCATTGGGCAGGAGCTGAGAAAGGTCTGGAATCTTCTCCTGACTCTGCCATCTGCTGAAAGGGAGCCTGGACAGGGCAGTAGTTACTGGGTCTGGCTAGAAGAGATGAGGAGGTCATGGTGCTGAAAATAGGAGTTTCATTTTTTAGAGAAATAATTGGTGGGATTCCTCAAGGAAGCATTGAGATCTCGTACTTTTAAATTACTTTAAGTCATGGTTTTGCCACCGAAAGAGGGATCATGCTGGAGAAGTCTGTGCTGAGTAGAAATGTAAATAAAGGCTAAATAGTGTGGTCAAAGCTCAAGAGGAACATCACCTCCCAGCAGGTGAGGAGGAAGAGTCTGTCACTCCAGGTGGGACTTGGGCAGTCCAGCTGGGAGGGGTTGTGAAGGGGATGAACTCTGGGTGGAGACACTGGAACTGCAGGAGATGCCTGTCACAGGACAATGTGACATTGTGACATTGTGACATTGTGACATGACCACTAAAGCATAGAATGTGCTTTGCAGGCATCAAACCAGGAAAAGCTTCCAAAGGGGAGAAATAAGGGACAAAAAAAACCCCTGGTGCTGCAAAGCTCAGGGGCTGGACTCGGAGTGCTGGGTGAGCTCCCCATGGATGCCAGGAGGAAATGGAGCACAGGGCTGAGGCTGGGCTGTCACAAATGGCTCACACTGGTCATGCTGGCCTCGGGCCAGATGAACCATGAGCCAGCAGTCACGTTTTCATGATACAAACACCCAAAACCTGCTGCTGTGGGTCTAGGGGATCTGGGTCAGATTCCCCCCTGAAGTCAGACCCTGACAAGCTGGGCTGTCCTCCTTGATTAACCCTTTATTTTAATTGAGTAGGAAAATGCTGCCAGGAACAAGGGTTTGCTGGAACCAGGCAAGGTCTGGAGGCATGGTGGTGTCATAGGACAGATCTCCCAAAGGAGCCCTTATAGGTGTGATTTTGAGCCATTCCTCAAAAGTCAAGAACCAAGAAATTTAGAGCTTTTGAGAGGCTTCTCTCATACTCAGGGATCTTTGGCACATGGGGCTTTACATAAAGTCAGCTAAGACCAAACTGGGTGATCAGAACCTTCTCATCAGGTGCTGCCCTCACCACCTGGCACTGCTTGGGGCAGGGGAAGTGTCTGTGAGGAGAAGCCCAGCCCAGCAGTGTGGGGTGCCCCCTGCACAGACCCCCAGCTCCCCAGCCATGTGCAGACACATTGCTCTCCCTTCTGCTGAACAAGGCAAAACATTGTCTGGGGACCAGGGACTGGCAACTTCCTATTCTCTGGTGAATTTCTCTGCCTGAAGATCCAGTCCTGTGCATGTTTCCATTTCTACACCCGCTGCTATAACATCAGGTCCTGGGAATGCTCCCCCCTCCTGCACTCTTTCAGGGGGTATCGATGTTTCCAGTTAATGTGGGGTTTTTTGCCCTCACTAAAGAATTTTACAAATTGTTTGTTTATTGTGTCAATCTCTGCCTTTGTGAGCAGAAGAGGGAGCATCTGGAGAGCATCATGCACTCTTGGCATGGGTGTTCCTGGGAGGCTGAGCTCTCCCCAGCGTGAGAGCAGCAACCCATCCCCTCTCCCCAAACCCCATCCCATCCTCAGATGGGGTCGTGCCTGAGCACTGCCAGGCTGCAGGGGCAACCACGATGGAGAATCACTTCCCCTGCCCTGGGCCACGTTCCCCACGTGAATTCACCTGGCCTGCTTCACAGCAGAGCAATGTCTGTAATGTCTGACTCTCCTGGAATCAGCCTGGCTGATGCAGGAGATAAAGACCTGTCTGTCCATGTGTGCCAAAGCCAGGCAAGGCTGTAGTGCCCACCCACCCTGGGGATTCAGCAGAGCAGCAGCCAACAGCCACAGCACTGAGGCGAGCAGCAGCTTCACCTCTGCATCAGAATTTTCCATCACAATAGAGTTTCCTTGGAGGAAAAAATGAACTCGTTGGTTAATCGAGAGGAAAATGTCAAAAAGGAATGCACCAGTTTGAGTTAAAGTCTTATCTGAGAAGGTCAGGGGTGTTGGGGAGGGATTGTCTCCTGGAGGCAAGGGCAGACCACCCTGCAGTGGCTCATCACCTACTGCTGGGGTCACAGCTGGGAGGGGACAGCAAAGCAGAGACCCAGATCCAGCCCTTTGTGACCCAGGGGAGCACAGCACTCAGTACACCCCAGGACTAGCACATGCCTTTCCTGTCCTGCTGGGGCTGCTCAATTGTGTCTGGTTAATTAATATTCATTAAGCCAAAGGGAAAGTTGGATTGCAGTCTGCTCGTTAAGGTACTGACCCGGGCTCAAGTTCAAGTGATTATTCCTTTATTTATGCTGTGGAAAGTTGCAGTGGGACAGGCCGTACAAACACTCTGGTCTAGAGCTCAGCTGGGGTCTGGGACACTTCCAGCCAAGTTCCCCCTCTGCCAGCACTGGAGAAGACCTTGGTCCTCCTTCCCACACCCCAGCTGGTCTCGTGCCATGGCAATCCATTCAGGAACGTCTTTGGTTTTTCATGGAAATTTCTCGAGTTTTTGGGTCGATCCTGGTGTGGGGTGGGAACATTTTCTGATGCTTTTAGAGGTTTTGTTGGAATGGTGAGGATCTTCCTGCCCAGCACTGTGGCCAGGCCAGGCTGCTGCTGGCTTGGCAGCCACAGTAGAGCTCAGAGACCTCAGCTCCTCGTGTGACGTTTGCAGCAAGCAATGCCACAGCCTTGCAGCAAGCCCTGACACTGTGGGGAGGCTCATCCCATCCTGGAGACTGCTGCTTCCAGCCTGGGAGCTCAGCTGAGCTCAGGGGGGCTGGCACTGCAGCCAGTCCCAGTGGTTGGGTAGATCATACAATGGGTTGGGTTGGAAGGGATCTTAAAGATCATCCAGTGCCGTGGCAGGGACACCTTCCACTCTCCCAGGTTGCTCCAAGCCCTATCCAGTCTGGCTTTGGACACATCCAGGGATCCAGGAGCAGCCACAGCTTCCCAGGGAATGAATTCTTCCTAACATCCCACCTAACCCTTCCTTCTGTCAGTGGGAAGCCATTCCCTGTGTCCTGTCACTCCACCCCTCCTCAATAATGTCTCCCCATATTTCTTGTAGCCCTTTCAGCCCTTTCAGGCACTGGAAAGCCACAATAAAATCACCTTGAAACTTGTCCAGGCTGAACAACCGCAGCTCTCCCAGCCTCTCCTCACAGGAGAGGTGCTCCAGGCCCACAGAAGGATCTCCAGGGCTTGAGGAACACGCACACCCTTGCTGTGTCCCAGTGCCCAGTGTGGGGCAGGGCAGGGGTGGCCAGGGCTCTCACAGTGTCACAGCAGCATTTGTTCCCTTGCTGAGACAGCAGGAGCCTGCACAAGGCCAAGGCCACCTGTCTGTGCCACAGGGGACACGGCCTCCTCCATGCAGGATGGAAATGGAAGCTCTGGCCTTCTCCAGTGCTCTGTGGGAGGTCTGGGGAACCTCTGCCCTTGCCACGGTTGCTGGCTGGTTCTCACTCAGGCAGAACAGAGGTTGCCACCCAACAGGGACGTCTAAACCCGCCAGTGTCCATTGTGGCTGTCCCCACAGCCCATCCAGGATCTGCCAGCTCAGACTGGGAGCACTGGTTTGGCAGGGAGCAAAGCCCACGGGCCATTCCCGTGCCCCAGACTGGCAGCACGGCCTTCCATGGGCAGGGCCTGGCAGCCACCAGGAGAACAACCTCCCTGAGATGGTTCCACCTTCGAGTGACCCTGCTGCAGGTGTTCCATGGTTTGGTGGCTCCAGGCCCAGCACACAGGCAGAGAGCTGCACGGAGAGCTCGATCACAGAGTTCAGCTCCATCACAGGCACCCAGGGATTTCCAGGTGCTGAATCCGAGGAGGATCCTGGGGAAGGCTGGCGGGTGTGTGCCCCAAGGTGGGTTGTGCACCATCCCTCTGTGCACAGCCAGCCCGTGCCCTGCCAGGAAAGCTGGTCACACATTTCTGCCAATTCAATGGAAACTTTCCATAGTCTAAATTTGTTTAGAAAAAACATTGAAATGAAACATTCTGCTGATGTCAAGATATTTGGCTTTTGCATTAGCTGGTGAAATGCCCTGATTTTTTGTTTTGACTTTTTGTTTCTGTATCCTACTGACTTTATTATTCCAGTATACCTCATAAAAATACGAAGTAAAACAAAACAAAACAAAAAATTCAAACTGAATTACTTCAGCTGGCTCTAGTGCCATTCTTCAAATTACACAGGACTGGCCAGTTGAAAATTCGTTGCCTTCATCCTGATTAGAAACAAATCTCAAAAGGGCATAATTTTTTTTGGATTGGGATTATGATCCTGCCAGCTCAAACTGCAATTTGTGCCCCTGGAGCTGAGCTGGGAGGGGGCTGCACGGGCAGAGGGGCCCCCATGGGTCAGTGCAGATGCTCTCAGCAATCCCCCAGTCCTGCTGAAGCAACAGCTGTGGGGGCAGAATAAATTGTCATCTCCACTGGTGGCCTCAGGCTGTGCCAAGGGAGGCTCAGGTTGGATGTTAGAAAGAATTTCCCCATGGAAAGGGTGGTCAGGCATTGAAAGGAGCTGCTCAGGGAGGTTTGGAGTGCCCATCTCTGGAATTCCTGGAAGTGGCACTCAGTAATCTGGGCTGGTGACAAGGAGGGGATGGGGCACAGTTTGGACTGGATGATCCTGGAGGTCCTTTCCAACCTCAGAGATTCTAGGATTCTGGGGTTCTGGGATTTTAACCCGGTTGAAGAAGGCCTGCACATGACCATCCATCCCTTCCAGCTCCCAAGGCTGGGTCACCATCACCCAGAGTCAGGCTCTGGTCCCAAGCCTGTCCCACTAGCCCCTCTCAGAGCTGGTTTCTGCCCACTGAGCAGAAATCATGGGTGCTTTCCTGCCAGGAAGGCCCAGACCTGCCTCCTGCCCCAGCCTGCATCATGCAGCTGTGGGGAAAACAAAATGATGTGCTTCCATCCTGCCTGGAAGCACAGGATTTGGGTTTGTGTCCTTCAGCAAAACCCTGCGTTTGTTTATCCACCAGCTGCTCGGTGGCCCGTGGCGACAGCGGCTTCCAGAGGGCTGCGGGAAGGGAGCTGGCAAGTCCTGCCTGTAAAAACTGAGGGCTGATGACCTCTACAGTCAGCCTGGGAAATTCATCCCTGCTCCAGCAGCTCCCACCGACAGCTCTCAGTGCCCAGCCAGCCCCATCCCGGGATGCTGCCCTTCTTCACCCACAGGGAGCATCCCATGGAGCTCACAGCTGGGTGGAATCCTCAGGATTTGGGGATGCTCTGGCATTGCTGAGGGACCAAGAAGAGCCCACGGGGAGTCCTGGGATGTGCTGGCTCTCCTGGGAAGCAGTGATACAGCCCAGCTCCTGCTGCCTGCCAGGACAGGTCCAGAAAGGGAACAGCGACTGCTGCCCATGGCCTCAGCACTGAGCAGAGCCTGGAGGGGCCTGGGGCCACACCAGGGAGAGCCCAGGACAATTTGGGGCTGATTTTGGGTGATTTCCAGGGTGATTTTGAGGGTGCTGGATCCAATGTTGGGGTGATTTTGGGGAATTTTTTTGCAATACCAGGGTGATCTGGGGGGATTTTGGGGGTGCCAAAGCCAATTTTAGGGGTAATTTGGGTTTTTTTTCAGGCAATTCTTAGGTGATTTCTCATGATTTTGGGGGCAATTCTGGGGGTATCAAAGCAGATTTTGGGGTGATTTTGTGGATGTTTTGGAGCAATTCTAGGGTGATTTTGGGGGCAATTTTAGGGGTGCCATAGCCAATTTTGGGGTGATTCGGGGGAGTTTTGAGGTGATTCTGGAGTGGGAAAATGTCCAGATTTTTGTCACTCCCAAAATCACCACCAAAATCACCCAAAAATTGCACAAAAAACAACACCTCAAGTCATCTCAAAATTGGCTTTGGCATCCCCAAAATCGCCCCTAATGCCTGTGTTGCTGCAGGACCATGTAATGTTGCTGCAGGAGGTGTTTGTCCTTCCCATACCCACAAAAGGGACATCTCTACTGCCCTGGGGGCACAGGAGCCTCCCAGCAGCCCAGGACCCCATGGAGACCAGCTTGGTTTTATCTGGGAAGTGTTTACTGGGGAGCCCCTGGTGTTACAAAAGCACAGACCACACACCAGCCATCCTCCAGCACTTATGTGTCTGCCAAAAACCCCTTTGCTCAGAGTTGTCTTCTCCTTGGAAGTAGCAGAGCAGATCTGGGGGTAATTTTCTCATTAGCACAACGAGGAGCCCATGTCCTGCTGTCTGCCATCCCCAGCTCAGAGAAAGGCCTAGAAATCCCTGGAGTGCAGTGATTCTGGGACATTCTGCCAAGGGTTCCCCACTCTGTGCAACACAGACACCGATTCCTTGCACCACCACCTCTTACGGCTCAGATGGGATCAGAAGCAGCATTCCCATCCCATCTGCAGTCAGACTGTTTACCCCACAGCCAGGGATCTCTGGGTTTATTTTCACTTTGTGCACTGCGTGTCTGGGTGGGTCTTTTTTGTGAAAATATATTTGCCAGTTTTGGAGGCACCTGTAGAGTTTATTCCTGAGTTCCAGGCTGTATTTCATGCAGGAGCTGCCTGAGGGAATGCTGCTGCTGCTGCTGGTGCTGTGTGAGTGCAGCCAGAGCAATGCTGAGCCCTGTGAACCAGCCCCAGTGAGAGACAGACCCTGCTCTGGATTGTGTCCCACACAAACAGGCTGGACAGACAGGACCATGGCTCTTACCTCATTTCTTAGGAGGGAGCTGAAGGAAATCAGGGGAAAAAAACCCTGCATGTAAAGAAAACATGCTCTGAGAGAAATAATTGTTTTTCCATTAAATCTTGCCAATTTTTGATCAAAGTGTGAATGGGCTGGAGCTGAAGTTTGGCCCCTCATAGTGCATCTCCTGGCAGATCAACTGCTTGGACTTCCCTGTCCCCATCCCCATCCTCCTCCAAGGGCTGTCCCCCTGGCCAGCCTCACCCATGAGGCTCCTTGGCCAAGGGCAGCACAGGAGCTGGAGGCTTTGGTCATCAATCCCTTCCTGGGAATCAGAACTTCCTGTGAGAATGAAGAAAAGGCTTCAAAACAGTTCCAGGGTGTGCCCCTGTGGGCCAGGCCAGTTCACACAGGATGGTCTGGCAGGGCTGGGAGCTGGTTCACCATGAGAAACAAATCTGGAGGTTTGGGAGAAGGCTGAGGTTGGGGCCAAGGCTCAGGTGGAGCAGGACAGAGCTGTTAAAGAGGTTGTTTGGTGTGTGCTGCAGCTGTGGGCACTGATCTCCTCCAGTCTGTGACCCCAAACCCTGGGTCAGGGTTGTGAGAGGATCATTCCTCCCTCTCCAAGTGGTCCAACTGTGCAGGGAGCTCTGGCTCTGGCACCAGACCTGAGAGTGGCCCTGCTCTCTTTCCCTGCTGACTGTCCAAGGCACAAGAGCTGTGCAGGCACTGCTTGGCTGGCTGGAGAGTGACCACATGCCCAAGGAACATCCCTCTGTGCTTGGAAGGATGGCACCAGCTGCTCCTGGGGAGCTGCTCCTGGGGTCCCCCCTCAGCTCCTGTGGCTGGGACATGGGGACATCTTGACATGAGCACTGCAGAACAGTTTGTTGTCTCTGGTGTCATTGCCAGACATAATGAGGATGGAAAGCAGGCTGGTGGCATCAGTGTCATTCACCACAGGTTCTTTATCAGATGGGGCCGTGATCCCAGAGGGATGGAAGGTTCAGCTGAGGTGAAATTCCAGGCAGCACCAGCAGCTTCTGCCACATACCCAGGCACAGCCCTGGCCCAGGCACCACGGGAACAGAGCTGCCACCACTGTCCCCACCCACACTTGCAGGCCCACGGCCCATGCTTGTCTCCTCCGTGCTGGGGTGGCCACAGGCAGAGCTGGGTCTCACTGAATCTGGCAGGAATTTTGCCCATGACATCAGCACAGTGGAGACTTCTCATCATTCTATTTGCAGAGATTATCTAGAGCAGCCCTTGGCAGCCCTGCATGGCTGGGATGCCAGATTTTTTCCCAAATTAGAGGTGAATTGTGCCAGTAGAAACGTAGTGAGAGCCAGGCTCTCTGCCTCCTGACAGGCAGGGTGCTGGCAAAGTGCTTATCAGGGCAATATCCATCACTCCAGGGGAGCAGGGAGCTGCTGACACCTCACCCAGCCCCTCGCTCCTGGCCCTGCACCTGCTCTGGCACCTGCCAAACCCTCCACACCAGCACTGCCCTGACAATCCCAAACACCCCCAGCACATCAGGATGGGTGCTTCATCTTCCCCACCTTTCCCAAGTGTGCATGTTCACAAGGAAAATCAAGAGAACCAACCAAGAAAAGTGAAAAAAAAAAAATAATTCCAGTTAAATATACTGAGAAATGGGTCTGAGATTTTTCAGTGTCACCATAATTCTTCTCCCTTCAAGGTGTATTTTTTTCCTCCCATGAAATGTCTAGGGCAAGGAAAGGTTAATGCTTTGGGACCATGTGGCCCAGGAGGAAAGCTGGGTGCTCAGAGGCTCCTTGTCTCAAGGCTCATCATGAGGCCTGAGTTTTGGGCTGAACATTTTCCCTTGGATGCTGATGTGGAGAGCACGCAGAACTGGCTGGGTTTCCATGCTCATTATTGTTACAAAAATGTCTAAATGAATAATTGAAGTTTGCATGCTTTATATGCACAAATAAAATGTTAGAGGCACTTCATTGCAAAAGTGCTGTTTCATTAATTTGCTGTAATCTTATGTTTTGGGGTTTTTTTTAATCTTATAGCATGACATTAGGTATTACTGTATACAAGGCACACTGTTACCTTTTATATAGTAATCAGACAACATGGAAGTTACCTTTTCATCTTTTTACCCATGTTGAGTAAATGTTGAGACTTTTAGACATCAATTTAATGAGAATCAGAAGAAACTTCTCAGTGTTGACATTTCTGATGGTGTTCTTGTGCTTGCCTTCTCTCAGTCTGATTTACTGGTGCTCTGATTTGCCAGCATATGTCATTAATCCCCACTGTAAATTAGGGTAGGGGAAGTTTGAATTGACCTGTGCACATGTGTAAACCACTGTCTCTCCCAAATGCCTGTTGTGCTAAACCCAGTATTAACTCTTCATTTCTCCCTGAAAAGAATAAATATGAAATAAATAAATCAAGGCTTGTTTTGCAAGGAAAATGCTGAACACTCAGCCTGGAGCAGGGGATGGGGAGGTGCAAACCTCTTATTTACAGATGTGAGAACATCACCATTAGGTCCCTCAGAAGGAGGGACCAGCACTCCCTAATCAAAAGCTGGGGAAGAAAGACCCTGACAGGGATTTGGAAAGCGTTCACAAGAATCCTCTGCAGAATCCTGCTGAGATCCCATCTCTTCTGAAAGCCAAACAAAATGATAAGGGGCTGACAAGCCTAAAGGGCACAAGAGCTAAAAGTGGGAAAACCATCTGAGCAGAAAGGTCACCTCAAATAGGCAAATGCTTGGAGAACCAGGGAAGTGGAGGAGATGTAACTGCCTGGGGCAGCACAGCTGAGAGCCCCACAGTGAATTTAACTGGAGGAAAATGTGGGCTGGATATCAGCAAAATCCTGTCTTCTGGGCAGCAAGATCTATGGGAGCAGAGTGGTTTCCCAGGGGACAGAGCAAGCGCTCTATTGCTGGAGTAATTTAAAATTGGATGGGACAGAGTGCTTGGGAACGGGCTGCAGAGGCTAATTGTGGGGTTGGACTGTGCGAAAATCTGGCACGCATGGAAAGGAAAAGTTTGCTGTAGAGGGATCTATCTGTTGATCAGGCAGTGGCACAAGGATTGGAGTACTTGGAGCAGGGGAGGAGGAGAGGATTTGGGGGATGAGCTGCACAGGGTGCAAGTCCCTGCTGAGCCCCAGGATCACTGAGAACCTGGCAGTGCCCTGGGGAGGAGCCACTACTCCTCCTGCTGCCCTGCAGAGAGGGGCTTTGCAGTCCCTCCATTCTCCTCCTGCTGGGGTTTTGGCGTTTCTGTGCTGGGGAGGAGTTTGGAGAGGTTTCATTGCCCAGGGAGGAATGTCCAGATCTCTGTCCAGAGCTCAGCCTCCACCCTGCTCTGGCAGCTGATGGCTAGAGGGATGGCCACCCCACTTTCCTGGCTGGTGTGGGCTGCTCTCCTCTGGAAGAGGCACCCCTGTCACGATTTACAGTGCCCTCGCACCTCTGCACTTCTCTTTCCAAGCAGCATGGCAAGCAGTGGGGCTGGGGAATGCCAGGAGCTCTGTGGCAGGTGCTGGCTGAGCTCTGGCCCTGCCTGGGACCTTGTCACAGCGTGAGCTGGAAGATGCAGACACCTTCCCATGGCCTCTGCAGGGCTGTGTCATTGCAGCTGAGTCCAGGCTTGGTGTGGGCTCTGGGATGGAGGAGGCATCTCTATTCCCCACATTGGCAGCCTCTGGGTCATCAGTGCTGGGTTCAAACCATCATCCCTCACCCACGTGGGGACAGGCACCTGTGTCGTGGAGGTGACACCCCTCATGGCCCTGCCCTGCTTGCTCTGGGCTGGACACAAAGCTGTGCTGTGGGATCCCCTCTCTGTGGCGGTCAGCAGGAGAGCACCACACTGCCTGTGCCCACATCTACCCCACCACCCAAACCCAAAAGGTCTTCTAGTGTCTGCTGGGACACCAGAGCTTCGGGCTTGTTGGGGGAACTGGTGGCAGCAGAGTGGCCCTGCTGCCCCCTGACAAACTCAGGCTGTGCAGTGACTTCCTCACCCCCTCTCCCTCCAAGACAACCCCTCTGCTAGGCCTGGGAGAGTTAAAAATAGAGCCTTGCTTATGGAAAGTTCATGCTGGATAAGAGACTTAGCAGGACGCCGCCGAGATCCTCATCTGAATGTAAATCAATCGCTGAGCTCCAGGCGGGGCCGGTGGGCAGGAGCAGGACAAGCCCCTGGCACACGAGGTGTCCCCTCAATTTCAAATGAGACTCTCTGGTGACTGCTCCTCTTCATCAGTGGGAGGGTGGGGCAGCTGCCAGGCCATGACAGCCGGGCTGTGGGTGACACCCTGCTCCTGCTGGGCTCTGGAGCTGCAGTGCCCACAGCCAGACCTTTGCAAGGTGGCATCATCACTCTGGCTGAGCCTGGCACTAGGATTTGTGCCCATGGGTTTCAGCATGGTCTGAGGGGAAAAAGCCTTTGTGTTGCTGTGCCAAGTGCTCTTCTCTCTGTGTGACAGCGTGGGTGGCTGGGGTGCAGTGGGAGAGGGGTTAAAGCAGCCTCCGGTGTGCTGGGGGCGGGTGCTCCAGCCACTAACAAGGAATAGTAATGAATGGAAAAAGTGAAGTGTTTTTTCCCTAAAGCAAACAGCCCGGTCAGATTAGAAGCTCGGAGTGCGCTTTACCCAACTATTAATACATTCCTCGCTCATCTCAAACTAAACAGCCACACTGAGCTCCAAGTTCATAAAAACAGCATCAAATCCATGAGAGCACAGAACATTTATAGTGTCAGCCAGTAAAGCTGCCTGCTGGAGGTGATGGTGCTCTGGCTCCCTGCCTGCCGAGAGGGCCAGGCAGGGCCAGGCAGGAGGAAGACTGGCAAAGGGACCCTCACCCTCCTCATCACAGACCGATGGCAGAACAGGAGGGAGCCAGGAGAAGCTCCTGCCACTTCTGGAGTTGCCCTGCTTAGAAATGCTGTACCATGGCAAGCTGGTGCTGCCAGGACATGGGGCTTGTGTTCGTGGCTGCCAGCACACGGGATCATCAAGGACATTGAACAGGCTCAGTCTTGCCAGGATTCCTGCAGGAATCCCCCCAAACCCCAGATGCCCGTGTTTGTCTCCCTCTCACAGGCTGGGGCAGAGCCTGGTGAGGTCCCTGTGTGGCACTGCCAGCACAGAAACTCGGGCACATTCACACTGCCCTGCGTCCCCAAACGGAGCAGAGGGAGCATCCCCATCGAGCTCCCTGCAGAGAGCTGGGGCAGGCAGCTGCTCCAGGGCCCTTGGAGCAGAGGAGATCCCTGCTCAGCTCTCCTTGCTGACAAGTGTGAGGCAGCAGCTGCTTCCCAGATCCCCACAGCTGTGCAATCCATCTGCAGCCCCAGCGAGGGAGGCTGCAGGGCAGGGCTGTGCACGGCAGCATCCCCTGTGCCCCACAGCTGGGACAAGCCCAGCACCTGCAGTGGGACAGGGCCAGCAGCCAGCTGGGGCTGGGGCAGGGTGTGGAGCTCTGCAGATCCCCCTGTGCATTCCTGGTCTCTGTGCCAGCTGCTGCGAGGCAGGTGCAGGTGTTTGGTACCTGAGGTTTGGAGCAGAGAGGTCTGCAGGGACAAGGCAAAAAGCCTTCCTACATTTGGTGTCTAGATTAATTTTTTTTAAAAAATGGTATCTAGTGGTGCTCTGCTTCTCACAGGGTCTTTCAGTTCAGGAAATTCAGGAAGAATTTCTTCCTGGAAGGGTGGTCAGGCATTAGAGGGAGCTGCCCAGGGAGGGTTGGAGTCCTCATCTCTGGAGGTGTCCAAGGAAGGCCTGGACGTGGCACTCAGTGCTCTGGGCTGGTGACAAGATGGGCAAAGGCTGGACTTGATCTTGGAGAGCTTTTCCAACCTCAGTGATTCCACAATTTCCATTGGACTGCTCTATGCTCTGTGTTTCATCTGCTGGGCTGGAGTTTCAGATAACACAGCCTGGGGCAGATGCTTGCACTGGACATCACTTGAGGCTTGCAGATATCCAGAGGGAGCCAGACAGAAAGTGTGCACGAGCCAGGATTATCCCGAACTCCCTCGAGGAGCACAGGGCTGTTGCTCCCCCTGTAGTGTTGAGACATCCTCCTGAGGCAGCTGGAGCTGGGAAGAAGGCTGCTGGTCTGAAGGAAGCTCTTGTTCCTCTCCTTTGTTCTGCCTCAATCTGAGAAAACTGAGTGGTTCTTGAAGAGCCTGGGGCTCTCTGGCCAGAGGGCCCTGCCCTGGTTTGCTCAGTGGCCACATGGCTCCCCTCAGGCTGCTCCCATCTGCTCAGGGGCTCAACCCCACCACGGGCAATGAGCCCAGCTGACCGGGCAGGCCAGCAACGCCAGGGATGCAGCACAGCACCTGAGCCAGATGCAGGGTTAATCCCAAACAGAATTGCTGGGAAAGAAAAAGAAATCCCCCTTGGAAAACTGTGATTTTGGATTTCCTGCAGAAAGAGGATGGCTGTGGCAGAAAGCTGAGCTCACATGTCCTGCAGAGGAATGGAGTTTGCTCTGGTTTATTTTGTGCCTGGGGTCACATCTGCAGACCCTGGCTGAAGGGCACCAGGGGCCTGAGGTGGCTCTGAGCAGGGTGGCCTCACACGTCTGGTGGCTGGCAGAGCTTGGCACGGTCCCCTCCTGGCTGGTGACACTTGCCAGGAGGCTGTTTGGAAGCCTCACTGTTTGCTTGTAACTGCCTGTGTCAGGGAATAAATGAGGCTTCTCCAGTGACAATTTTATATACATTTCTGAGCAATAACAGTGCAGCTGCTTCACCTTGCCAGGGACAATACCCACACTGTAAAGGTTTCTTTGTAAAGCTCTTCATACCTAATACAGCTAGGCTGGAAAGATCCTATAAAATATGCCAGGACACAGGGTTCATTCCAGAAACTGTTGCTTATTAAACCATCAGGGTGGCAGAGGAAGAGGCTGATCAGAGATGGGCTGATAAAGCGTGGCTCTGGGAGCTGCCTGACCTCGGTGTCACATTCTGCCCTTTTTTATCTTTCCCACACATTGCAAAAAGGCAGAGTCTGAAGTGATGCTATATATACGGGCTGCTGTGCCAGCCATCTGGGCAGCACGGAGCCCGGGCTTGCAGGGATCTGTCTGGCATTAGAGGATCGAAAGGTTATGTTATTGGTACATTTCTGCACATCCCAACCATGAGTCATCATTTCCAGGAAGCCAAATACTTACTTAGAGAGCTGTGATGCAAATTGTGTTTCCCAAATATTTTATTCTTAATGCAGCCCTGGACACCAAATCAGTTTATGAACAGCTGATCTACAGCAAAAGGTTGAGGCGAGGGGTCAGAGCTGCCTGTGAGTTTAGTCTGATTTATGAACAAAGTAATTTTGTTATGAAAAATAAGCATATAAAGTACTTGGATGCTGCAGTAAAACCATAAACAGTGCACTTTGCCTTCTGCAGACAAGAACTAATTGCAAATATGCAGCAAATAGCAAACATGCAGAGAGGAGCTTGCTTGTATTTTATACTGAGACAGCACTGCCAGTCCTTTATATTGCTAATTGTTATTATTATTATTATTATTATTATTATTATTATTATTATTATTATTATTATTATTGTTATTGTTATTGTTATTATTAAGGGTGAAATCGATTTTGACTGCATGTGTTTTGAAACTCTCATGTCACTCTGTTCACCAACACTCAACATCAATGTTGTTTCCCTAAGAGCTGAGAGACAAAGCTCCAAAAAAAAATTCAAATGCAAATACCCAAAAAAAATATAAAAAAATGGTCAAGCCTTCTCCAAAAACATAAAATTTTGATAAAATGGAAACATTTTCAGGGTGGGTGTTTACAGACCTGATGGCATGTCCACTTACCTGGGCTCTGTGCTCTCCTGGCAGTGGCTGTCACACTGCTGGGGTGGTGGCAGCAGGGACAGGAGGGAGCTGAGGTCTCCCTTGCCGTGGAGGGAACGGGCTCTGTGTGTGCTGGGCAGCAGAACAGTGTCCCAGGGATGGCAGGGAACCCAGCCTGACCCCAGTGCTGCAGAGGAGCCCCATGGAATACTGATCATGGATCCTGGAGTCACAGAATGGGTTGGGTTGGAAGAGATCTTTCTCATTCCATGGCAGGGACACCTTCCACTATCCCAGGCTGCTCCAAGCCCCATCCAGCCTGGCCTTGGGCACTGCCAGGGATCCAGGGGCAGCCACAGCTGCTCTGGGCACCTGTGCCAGGGCCTGCCCACCCTGCCAGGGAACAATTCCTGCCCAATATCCCATCCAGCCCTGCCCTTTGTCAGTGGGAAGCCATTCCCTCTTGTCCTGTCCCTCCATCCCTTGTCCACAGTCCCTCTCCAGCTCTCCTGGAGCCCCTTTAGGCACTGGAAGGGGCTCTAAGGTCTCCCTGGAGCCTTCTCTTCTGCAGTCTGGACACCCCCAGCTCTCTCAGCCTGTGGTACCTGAGTGGGAAATGCAGATGGGATGTGTCAGGGAGATTAGGTCCTTGTAGCTGAGACTTTCCAGCCTTTAAGCCAAGGGGACAAGATCTAGGCCCTCTTCCAAAACCTTGTGTCCATAATTCAGAGCTGCAAAGCCCTGAAGTTATTTTCTTTGTTCTGGTTAAAGCTCCTGGGAGCTGCCAGCTTGGTGACACTGTTTCTAGCAAACATGAGAGCAGGACATCCTGGCTTTTAGCAGTTTAGCATGGTGAGGTGTCCTGGTGTGTGCAGGGTGTGGCTGGGCAGGATGAAGGGGGGTCCCTGTCCCTGCCAGGGTCACCCAAACTCTGTTGGGCAGTAACTGCTGAGCTGCAGCCATCCATGGTGTGTCCATGGAGCTGCAGCCACTCGAGTGTTCATGGAGCTGCAGACACCCACTGTGTGTCCATGGAGCTGCAGACACCCACGGTGTGTCCATGGAGCTGCAGACACCCACGGTGTGTCCATGGAGCTGCAGACACCCATGGTGTGTCCATGGAGCTGCAGACACCCATGGTGTGTCCATGGAGCTCCAGACACCCACGGTGTGTCCATGGAGCTGCAGACACCCACGGTGTGTCCATGGAGCTGCAGACACCCATGGTGTGTCCATGGAGCTGCAGACACCCATGGTGTGTCCATGGAGCTGCAGACACCCATGGTGTGTCCATGGAGCTGCAGACACCCACTGTGTGCCCATGGAGCTCCAGACACCCACTGTGTGTCCATAGAGCTGCAGACACCCATGGTGTGTCCATGGAGCTGCAGACACCCACTGTGTGCCCATGGAGCTGCAGACACTCGAGTGCTCATGGAGCTGCAGACACCCACTGTGTGCCCATGGAGCTCCAGACACCCACGGTGTGTCCATGGAGCTGCAGACACTCGAGTGTTCATGGAGCTGCAGACATTCAGCGTGGGTCCATGGCTGTCCCCCAGCATGGCCCTGGCACAGGCCCCTTTCTGGGCTGTCTGGGGTCAAGCATGGATGAGGGACACTTCCCAATGTGTGGGACAGAAGAGAGCTTGTGTTTTTAGAGAGATTGTTGAAGCTTTCATGCATAGACACAAACCATATCACTGCAGTGGTCAAAGTACAGCCCAGAAACTTTGATTTTCTATTGATCCTGTTCAGAAAATGCAACCACCTGTCCAGGCATCTCACCAGCCTCGTCCTCAGTGGGCCTGTGGACAGACAGGCAGCTGGAGCAAAACCTGGCAGTGGCTGGGCTTATCTCCAGTCACTGGGAGGAATAAATACCGACGGTGCGATGTCCAGCCCGGCCCTGCCAGGCTGCTCATTCCCACGAGGCAGCTCTGGGACTCGGCAGCCCGATGTTTCTCAGAGCTGAACTGAGCAGAGCTGGCTGAGGGGGTGGATAAGCCTGTTCTGTGTCCCTGGGATCCTCCAGGGTATCTATTCTAAGGTTTGCTGTGGCAGACTCTGGGAATGGGCTGTGAGGCTGCCTCTCGTGCTGCCAGCAGCCCCTGGGGACCTGCTCTTCCCAGGTTGAGTGGCTGCAGTCCGTGATGGGGGAGATGCTGTTTGCTGGCACCGCTCATCTTTCCTGAGGCTCTGGAGAGCAGACTCAGGCTCTGTTATCCTCCTGCCTGGCTGGACATCCCCTCCCAGCTGTGTTAGCCGTGTCCTGGGGTCAGAGTGTGCCAGGAAGGCTCCCCTGGCAGCGTGTGCAGTTCTTCTCTGGGTGCTGGGGCTGGGCTTACTCCTTGTCCCACTTACTCCAGGTGTGCAAAGGTCTGGAGCTTGTTACTCCTTAACTAAGGCTGAGAGTTTCTAAGACATACAGGTTTCTTTTCCCCTCATGTATGTTCTTTGGGGTCTTGTCAGAGAAGTTCTGCAGGGACTTTCTGGCTCAGTCTCTCCTGGTGATGGATCTGCTGGACCACAGAATCTCTGTAACTTCTGCAGTCACCCTCTGTTGGACCTTGCTGAGCCCGTGACCAAAGAGAACTTCACCCAAAGAGCCAAGTCCTTTCAGGACTGAAAGAGAAAAGAAAAGAAAAAGAAACAAAATCTAACCCAAAGTCTAATTTTAAGAATGGGAACAAGATAAAAATACAAAAGTAGTTGAAAAGGAATTCAAAAGAAAAGCTAAAAGGGTAAAATATTTACAGAAGGCATAAAAACTGTTTAAAGACAAAGTATTAGAGGCTCGGAATAAATATATACAACTAATCTAGAATGTGCTAAAATACCCAGAAAAAAAAAAATCTGCCATACTTTAGTAATGAAAGAAGTTAGAAGAAGAATGAGAGATTCATCAAAATTGAAATAATTTCCAAAGAAGGAAGATAGAATGGAGTACAAAGTATGTCTGTAAGATGTAATACCCGTAAGGACAGGCCAAAAATATTTTTAGGAAAAACTTGCTAAAAGCATAAAAGCCAATATTAAAACATTTCTCAGAGGATAAATAATAGGAAGCTCATCAGAAAGTGTCCCTGGCTCAGATCTGTGATGGGGAAGACAGCATAAGGTGAATGTTGCAGTGCAAGAGCTCCAGAGGGGGAAGGAAGCGTCCCACACTGTGCCCATGGTGCACACAAATCCCAGAGCCAAGGAATCAGCAGCATCAGTGATTGTTTCTGGCAGAAATGTCTGACCTGGAGATGCTCTTGAGCATCAGCTGGAGCTGAATAATGAACCATTTGGGGAGATGGTTAGCCTGAAACCCAGCATCCCACCGTGATGCACTGGCACCCACATCCCCAGGGACCATCAGCTCCCACCCCTCCCCACCCCTGTGCATCTCCCCACCTTAATGCCACCACCCTGTGACACCACCACAGGCTCTACCTGGTGTGGGAGCTTCCTGCCCCTCCTTGGTGACCTCTGGCTCTGTCTTTGGCCACTGTGGAACAGCCAGACATGGTGTGATTCCCCTTTTTTCCATATTTGAGGACTTGAGGGCTGTTCCCAGCAAACCCTGTGGGTCCCCCCTTTCCCTGCCATGCTCCTCTGGTTTCTCTGGCTGCTCCTGTCCCCAGCCCCACTGCCAGTGACGCTGGCAAGGCTTGGCAGAGCACAGCCAGGCAGCTCCTTGGCAGCTTGGCAGGGACACGAGGAAAGCTGGGCTGGGATCGGAGAGGTGCCAAGGAGAGGGGGACAAGCAGAGGGCTCATGCTGTGGGCACCTCGTGTGACCCCAGGCTGGCTTTGCACATAAACAGGTAAAGAACTGGTGTTAGCCTGGCCTGGAACTGGAATACCTTCTGTCCCAGCCAAGCCCAAATGGAACAGAATGAAAAACATGCAGTGGTTGGACTCCCTGCTAACTGAGTACTGGGCTCTGAATTAGCCATTACTGCTGGGGAAAGAAATCCGGGGTTCTTGGGCGAGATCATGGAAAACATCAGCTCAGTAGGGGGCAAGAAATGGAATCAGGTTTTGGGAATGATGAGGAGAGGAACTGGGAACAAACCAGAAAATGCAGTTCTGCTGTGCTAAGTCTGCAGCATCCCCACACCCCGAGCTGGCTGGTATATCCATTCCTGTCTCCTCATCCTCAGGGGAGCTCAGAAAACCAGAAAAGGAGTGAGCACAGGCGTTTAACGGTGCCCACAGGAACCATAAATACACAAGGACTTTTGGGTTTCAGCAGGAGACATCTGAGTGGGGTGATGGAGCAGTGTAGCACAGCCTGGGGCCCTCTGGGAGTGGTTGGGAACATTCAGTTTCTGTTTCTTTCTGTTCAGGAACAGGGATGCAGTCCATAGCATTGTCAGGTAGCAGATTTAAAACAAACAAGAGGAACCACCTTTTCACACAACTTATAATTCATCATGAAGCTCATTTCCATGGAACAGTGTAAGGCCAAAACAGTAACTGGTCTCAAAAAGCAATCACATTCAGAAAATGTGAAAAGAAAAACATGAATTATATTGATTTAATCATTGAGACTATTAAACACAAGGGCCTGGTGATAGCCTCCTGCTCCAAGGGCTGGGAATTGCATAGACAAGCATCAGAGCAGAGATTCAACATCCATAACTGCCCAGCAATGAAGAGGACAGACTGGCACAGGAGACAGAGGGCTGACACAGCATAACTGTTGTATGTTTTCACCTATTCTGAGCTGTCCTTTCCTGCCTCTCAGCCTGGGGACAATTCATTTCTATCTTCTCCTTCACTTTTGGTCTTTTAAAGATCCCAAAGACAGCCATGCCCATCAGAGAGAAACGAGCCTCTCCAGGGCAAGATTCCTGTGACTGGGTGTACACATGCCCCTGCCCCAGACCTCTGCAGAGGAGCTGGAAACCTCATCTTGCCAAGGTTTTGCCTGACCTTTTGTTCTGCACAAACAGGATCTCCTCAGGCCCTGAATGTCCATTAGGTGTACAGGAGTCATCCTCTCTCCTTAGCAACACATCTGTGAGGCCAAAACACAGATCCAGCCATGTGCTGGGAGCTCATAAGCAGACATTAGGGGCTTGTCTTAGGATCTTCCCTCTGAGGTTGATGTAGGAAGAGGAATTCATTCCCAGAAGGAGCCGTTTTACCTGCCATGGCCTTCAGGTGAGATGAGTCTCTGCAGGAGCACACCTCGCACCTCCCTGCCATGGCACTGCTCATGGTGCCTCTGACCAGCTCAGAGCCCAGACTGCAGAGAGCAGCAGAATTCAGACTGGAAAACGCCTTGGAGATCATCAAGTCCAACCATAAACCTAACACCCAAGAGGGCATCTGGTGCCCTTCCACTGGGGCAAATGCCATTTCCTGAGGCTGTGCCCTGGCAGTGCTCTGACACAGGGCACTGGTGCTGGCATCACTTGGGCACATGGAAATGTGTGTTGGGCACAAGGGACTGCACTGCTGAGGCCACACCTCAAGTCTTGTGTCCAGTTCTGGGTCCCTCATGACAAGAAAGACATTGAGGTTCTGGAATACATCCAGAGAAAGGAATAGAGCTGGGGAAGGGGTTGGAGCCCCAGGAGAGGCTGAGGGAGCTGGGAAAGGGGCTCAGCCTGGAGAAAAGGAGCTCAGGGGGAATTTCTGGCTCTGCACAAGTCCCTGCCAGGAGGGGACAGCTGGGGGGGTCGGGCTCTGCTCCCAGGGAACAGGGACAGGAGGAGAGGGAACAGCCTCAGGCTGGGCCAGGGGAGGCTCAGGGTGGGCAGCAGCAGGAATTTCCCCATGGAAAGGGAGCTCAGGCCTTGGAAATGCCCAGGGAGGTTTGGAGTGCCCATCCCTGGAGGCATCCAAGGAAGGCCCAGACATGGCATTCAGAGCTCTGGGCTGGGGACAAGGTGGGGATGGGGCACAGGTTGGACTTAACAGCCTTGGAGCTCTTTTCCAACCTCTGTGATTCTGGGATTCTATGACTGTTTTGGTGTGTGTGTGTGTGTGTGATGAGATGACACCAGGGGAACCACAGCGAGCCTCCCGTGCCCAGGAGCACACAGGAACACCCCTCACAGCCCTCCAGGCCCTCTGAGCAAGCAGTGAGTCCTGTGGGGTGGCAGGTGACAGGGCAGCACTGGCCCCAGGGCTGTCACCAGCGCTGTAACCGCATGTGATCAGTGCAAGCAGAGCCACGGCCAGGCACCCAGCTCCATGGAAACCAACACACACATCTTCCAAGGACATTCAGTTCACTGCCCTGTTTCCCATCCACCCCCACATGGGTGAATATGTAAATAGAGGATATTCTTAGCAGAGAGGATTCCCAAGAAAATGCCATGTCTCCTTGATGCAAGCAAGGATTTAGTACAGCGGCATGGGGAAGCACTGAGGTCTTCCTAGCCACGGGAGAGCTGGAGCCTCTGGCACTTCCCAGCCTGCACGGCGATGGGGAGAGGGTTTGGGAATGTTTGCTCTGCTCTCCTCCACACTGGTGAAATTAAAAGGTGTGCAGATGGTGATGACATCTCTGAGCTAACCAGTGCCCAACTTTAGATCTGCTAGAACTGGAGGGAGTCTGGGGATCTGCTCCCAGCAACTGTTGCTCCTACCTGGAATCAGTGGTGCCTTGGGGACCATGGGAACCTCAGCCCATGGGGCAGCTGAGGGCTGCAGGCAGAGCCAAGACCCAGGTTTAGCTGGGCAGTGTCCTCTGGTGTGACAACACAGCCAGCCTGCAGCACACCATTGCAGATCCCCCAGGACATGCAGGGCAGGGGAGGGATGTCTGCTCACTTGCTCAGCCCTTTGGCCAGGCACAGCAGCGGGGTCAGCGTGGGCCAGCCTGGGACAGAGATGGCTGAATTTCAATCCCCCAAAATAGGGATCTTTCTTTCCCTTGGGGCTGCCATGCAGGGAGCAGAGCAATAAATTCCCCAGGCGAAAGGCATAACATGGAAGCTGTGAAATCTGGGCACAGTTTCTCTCAGCATGCCTGACAAACACAGACACAGAACTCATACTTCTCTGATGTAACAGGGGCAGAGCTGGGCTGCTCAGCAGCCTGTGGGGCACAAGGCCTCCTGAGCTGCTCAGGGCTGTGTCCCTTGCTCCTGGCAGGCAGTGATGCTGCTGGGGTGTGTGCTGGGCTGTCAGTGGGCAAGGATGGCCATAGGATTGGGGTCAGAGAGCTAGCACAGGATTTTGCAGCACTGTTCTCCAAGCCCCATTCCCCCCACCGCTGGGGTTGCTGTGCTGAGCAGGTGTGTGCAGAGCCTACCCTGGCACTGAGCATGGCTTGAAATGCAGTCGGGACCTGAGCGTCCTTAAGGCAGCACAAGGTTCAGCTGGGGTTTAGTATAAAGTGCTTGACTGGCACGTGGTATCACAAGAAATAAACAATGCTGTTTAAACAGCATCTTTGTATTAATTTCTGCCCTGGCAGAGCTGGGCACCGGGGTCATTTCCAGCTCTGCTGCATCAAACCTGCTGTCCCACCCTGCTCTGGCTGAGTTCTCTCCCACCTGCAGAGGTGGTTGAGGGGCAGGAGAGGCTGTGACCTGTCTGTCCTGCCCTCAGTGTGGCTGAGATGGCTCCAAGCTGTCACCTCTGTGTCCCACCTGAGCCCCTGAGCTGCAGCAGCCACCCCCTCGTGCCTCACCAGCTGTCCCATGCTGAAGACTGTTTGCAATGTATGGGTCCATACAGCTCCGTGTGTGCTGCTTTTCAACCTCCTACGTAATGTTTAGTCACATTTAATAACAATAAAATTCTCCTTCACAGCTGCATTCTGGAAAATGGGGCTGATTTTACTAAAAACAATGAATGTGAATAGTTCATAGTCTTCTCGCATTACCCAGAGATTTATCACATCTCTTGCATAATTTAATCTCTACATCTGTGGGACACAAATGTTTTACATTTCTTACATTTATGGGCAGACATCGAAAACATCTGTGCAGACCCAACACACAAAAACATCTGGAAGACATCTCTGCCTTTTTATGACATACATCTCCTGATCTTTTGTCTGGAACAAGTGTGCAGCTATCAGTAGTAGCTTTATGTGTCGGTTACTGGGCTTCCCATTTGGGCTCTGACAGGCACAGGGGAAAATGTGATCAGCTCTGAATTTCAGCCCATTTCAGCAAGTGGGGAAGCAATTCAGGGAGCTTCCCACCCACCCACGCTGTGAGAATTTGGACCAGGATGAGAACAAGGCAGCCAGGGTTTGCTGCTGGGCTTGTGGACAGGACTGTTTCCTGAAGGTTCAGGCTTGGAGCTGTGCTGGACTGTTGCTTTCCTCTCTGGAGGATCCCAGGCTGGTGCAGCGCTCGCCCCAGGATCAGACACGCTGCTCCTGCTGTTTGTATCCCAGCCCCTTGGGAATAAGTGCTTTCTGCAGGTGGGATGGGAGGCAATAACCCCACCTGGAGATCTTCACTCTCCCCTTTCTCTGTGGTCACAGCAGTGTGTCTGGGAGCTGCTGGCTGTGTCCAGGTGAGCCAAGAGATCATGCCATGGCCTTGGGCAGGGTGAGCTGGGGTTCACCAGCCTGTGCCCAGCTGTGGTGCAGTGCCTGTCACAGCCCAACCACTCTGCCCAGTTTGAGGACAGGGAGCCTCTTCTGGGAGGAATAAATGTAGTCAGCATTCCTAGAGACTTTGAGTCCTGCCATGTGGCCACAGGGACACACAGGGACACACCAGGTCCTGTCTGGTTTTATTTTAGGAGTAAGGACAGAGCCGTTGTGACCCCCGGGTGTGCTGGGGCTGTCCCTGTTTGCACTGCAGGTGTGGGTGGGAACCTGCTGTGCTGGATGTGGTGCAGAGGATGAGTCAAAAAGTTATTTTTGCTGCACGGGCATGAGGCAGAGCAGAGGCTGATGGTAAGACTCAGAGGAACAAATTAAGTGTCTTTGGGGCACTGAGTGGAGAGATCCCAAGGGTGATGGGCTGTGTGGGGTGGAGCAGGGATCCAGTGTGATAACCTGAAGAGACTGAATAAAATATGTGACTTACAGCTGATAACAGGGAGGGAGAGCTCAGAAGGGCTTTGGGAGAAGCACCACCAGCAGGGATGTGAGAAGAGAGCAGCACATGGGGGAATTATCATGGCACATGTGAACAGCTGCCAGCAGTGAGGAGCTCAGGTGTGTTCAGTGGCAGAGCTGCCTTTAGCAGAACAGACAGCTTGGTGAAATGAAACTCCTCAAGTCTGTGCTCTAGCTCAGACACACATCTTCCTGATGTCTGTGCTGTCCTTCAGTGCTGCTCCAGTGCTGCCTGGTCATTGGGGCAGGGCTGGGGTGAGCAAAGGCAGCTGCCTTCTGCCTGCATGGACCTGCAAACCACAGCTGGGGTAAACTAGAGCAGCTTGTGCAGCCAGGCACCAAATGCTCTCATCTCTGATTCCTGTCCCAGGAAGGGGTCACCTGCCAGTGGCATTTCTGCAGGGTGTCTGCCCCAGAGAGCTGCGTGGAGGCGGTGGCAGAGGGGAGCAGTGTCCCATCTTCAGCCCTCCTCAGGCAGACAGCTGAGCTATGGTGTCCTCACAGCCAGCCTTGGCTCCTGGACAGGGATTTCCAGGGTGGCACAGGCTGCCTGGAGGGGCTGGTTGAGATTAACTGCAGCAAGGGCACGTGTCCCTCCTGGAAATTCATGGAAATCTGGCCCCATCCTGTGGAATGCTGAGTAGGGCAGGTCCCTGGCTCTTGCACCTGCTCAGGGCAGAGTGTGCAGCTCCTGCTGAGAAGCCCTAAGGCCATCCTGTGCTCCTTTCTCTCATGCCCCTGCCCTCCACAGATCCATGGCTGTGTTCCCTGCTGAGCTGCTGCCCTGACCTGAGCCACCCACTGAGGAGGTGGAGAGGGTGGAAGAGAGCACTGCACCCCCAGGGTTTGGAACTGGGGAGATGCCAAGCGTTCCTCTTGTCTTTGCGAGCTGTGGGAACCCTGGGGGAGCAGTGACACCCTGTCAGCAGCCCAGGGGATGCTCATGCCCCTGAGTTTGTTTGGAAATTCCTGAACTCATCAGGGCTGGCACAGGGTGGGGGAAGGCAGCCAGCTCCTGCAGCCTGTGAGCTCTCCCCTCATCCCTGCTGCCAACAGCCTGAGCACGGTGGTTTCATCCCTAGAAGGTCTCCAGGCTGCCTGTGACCACAGGATCCACAGAGAGACACCCCCTGCCACAACGGGGCTCTGCATCTTTTAAACTTGTGTGAAACTATGCCTTTTTGGCACTACCTAAATACAGAAGGCAGACAGAATTCAGGGAATGAAAAGCAGTTCTATTTATTGAAGGCCTTCAGGTACATTTAGGGCAGACGAAGCCCCTCAGGGGCTGCACCCAAAATGGACAATGAGTCACAGGTTTCACACTTTTATAAGTTTGGTCAGTTTGCATATCATAATCTTCCAATTCCAGCTTCAGGTAATGAAATCATTTACCCCAAGTTTGCTCTCCCCCAACTCACTTCTGTTAACATCTCTCAGGCCTGAGGCAGTGAGGTGTCCTTGATTGCCAGGCCTGGAGAGGAATTGCTGTGTCTGACCCAAGTGGGAGAACTAACACTGGATATAGAGTTTAGAGTTATACATTAAAGAACTGCAGGATTAAAAATACATAAAAAATATAAAAGCTAAAATCCTGAGGCATCAACACAGGGGGCTCCTCCCCCTGCACAGAGCTGGTGGCCCCCAGAACACCTGCCTGGCTCACCTGAAACAAGTGTGAGAGGATGTTCAGCCCTCCCCTCCCACAGGCTCATGCTGTGACCCCAAAGCTCCTGCTCATTTGGGAAGGCCCACCAGCCCTGCACACTGGAAATCTGAAATGCTTCACATGAGTTTGAGTCTTTTTTATCATTAAAAAAACCCCTCATAATGCGGCCAGTTGAACCTTTAAACAAAGTGTCATTGTGAGAGGAAAACCTAGGAAGGTTTTGTGCACAATTGTGTTCATGGGAGTTCTTTAAACATCTTCAAACTGATACCTTTCTAATTTTTTAGCAAGCAAAATAACACCCAAAAAAGAAAGGTTTTGTGGTCTTGCAAGTTTAAGTTTTAACAGAGTTGTGTTTTCCAAAGCCAGAATATTTTACTCAAATTTTGTGGATTAATTCCCAAACCATTCTGATTGCCTGGGCAATTTCATTTGCCTGCACTCTGATATTATGTGGGATTACGTGAACAGATGTTATTTTTCCATGGGATGTGATGTAAACCCAGAATTGTGGAGCTATTATTTGATCAAATGTCAGTGAATTTTCCCTCAGACAACTAGTTGGGAGCTCTTGCTCCAAAATGAAGCGGTTTGAACTCCTGAATGGTGGCTTTGAGGAGCTTTTCAACATGGATAAAGAAAAATATTTTTCCCAAAGTCTGTTTCAAGGAATCACTGGCCTGTTTAAGCTGAGTCTTTGCAAAATCCTCGAGTGGAAGCAGATATCCTGGCAGTCAAACCTGGGGTTTGGCAATCTCTAAACCACAAAGGGTTTAGGCAGAGAATCAGAGAATTGATTGACATTACCTGTCTGTGTTAATCACTGAGCTTGTTTTCCACTTTTTTTTTTTTTTTTTGGTAATACTTCTGAATTCCAGGATGGAAATAAGCAATCAGCACAGTAGCTTTTTCCATTTTCCTGCACGAGCAGGGGAGAAGACACACAGAGCACATCGTGTCTTGGACAGTAAGGAGGTAGTGCCAGGGCAGGGAGGGGAAGGGAGAAGTGTCCATTTCAAAACGTGCCTGATTTCAAGGTGTTTTTCAGGAGTCAAGGCCAGGTTGGGCATTGCCAGGACAGGGAATGAGGTTGGGAAGATCCAGAGCAGCAGCATGGGTCTCCTCCTGCTGCTCAGGAGCGATTGCTGGTTGAGCCCAGGCCTTGCCACGGAATAATTCACCCTTGCAAACAGCACATTTGTTGAGAGAGCAGGATCAATCCTTGCTTGTAGCAGGAGAGGCTGACCCGTGTGTCCTCCTCAGCCTGGGCCCGTGGGCTGGAGCAGAGCCCGGGGCTTTGGCAGGCCCCGGTGATGATCTGACTCCTGAATTGCAGCTGCAAGAGGACAAAAATTTACAGCCAAAATGCAGCCAAATAATGCCTCCAAATGGCTGCACTGGCAGGTCAGGGTGGCAGGGCCAGCCTTCCTGCAGCCTGGCAGTGGGCTGTGGGATGGGAGGGTGCCCTGGTGCCATGGCTGTGGGGACCCAGCCCAGCCTCCTGCAGAGATGGGGCCTCCAGGGCTTTGGGAGCTGGCAGGAGCAATAAAATCAGAGCTGAGACTTGGCAGGAAAGGTCTGCAGGAGGAGAGCTCCCCGGGGGCAGCCACTGCTCCCCCCAGACACAATACTCCACTGATTCCAAGCACATTTTTCTCAGGCAGAGCTGGATAATCTACGGGAATGTTAAACACCAAAATGAGTAACAAGCTTGGCCGGAATTCCTCTGCAGGACAAGCAATGATCTCGTGTTCCTCTCCAGGGGTAAGCAAGGAAGAGGTCAGTGTTCCCAAGGCACCCAAACATCCCAACCCATAGTGAAAGTGCCTTGGACGCTTTAGGGGCTGCTCAGTCTGGGGAAAAGGGACCTGGCAGTGTCACATCTGTGCATGTCACTGCCTCGCTTCCCTGTCAGGAGCAGCAGTTCTGCAAGGTGTGGTGATTGCTGAGCTCACCCTGCCCAGCTGCCCTTGCAGCTCACAGTTCTGGAAAAGAATTTTGTGTCCCCAGTAACAGCAGTCTGCCCAGGGGATGGTGGGATCCTCAGCTGGAGGAGAAAAGGGTCACAGAACCAGTCCCAGAATGGGTCAGGCTGGAAGGGACCTCAGTGAGTCCCAGCTGGTGCCATCTCCCTGCTCCAGCAGGGCTTTCCCAAGACACAGGAGCCAGGCAGCTCTGGAATATCCCCAGGGAGGACACTCCACCCCTCTCTGGGCTCTGCTCAGGGCTGGGCACTGCCCAGGGCAGAGGTTGTGCCTCCTGTGCTGGGGGAATTGCTGGGCTCAGCCCCTGCCCATGGCTTTAGTGCCATTGCTGGGCCTGGAGCAGAGCCTGGCCCTGCTCTGCTCCTCCTGCACCCAGGGACAGCCAGGGACAGCCAGGGACAGCCAGGTACAGCCAGGGATCCACAGGGACAGCCAGGGACAGCCAGGGACAGCCAGGGATCCACAGGGACAGCCAGGGACAGCCAGGGATCCACAGGGACAGCCAGGGACAGCCAGGGATCCACAGGGACAACCAGGGCTGAGGCCCCTCTCCACTGAGGCTCCTCTCCAGGCTGAGCAGCCCCAGCTCCCTCAGCCTTTCCTGGACACAGAGATGCTCCAGGCCCTTCCTCAGCTCCAGGAGCTCCTGTCCCTGCTGTGCTGAGGATCCAGAGCTGGACACAACACCCATGTGTGCCCCCAGGGCTGGGCACAGGGGCAGGATCACCCCATGTGTGCCCCAGGGCTGGGCAGAGGGACAGGATCACCCCATGTGTGCCCCAGGGCTGGGCACAGGGACAGGATCACCCCAGATGTGCCCCAGGGCTGGGCAGAGGGGCAGGATCACCCCATGTGTGCCCCCAGGGCTGGGCAGAGGGGCAGGATCACCCCATGTGTGCCCCAGGGCTGAGTGGCAGGAACATCTAGTGGATGGAGGGTCTCCTCTCTGGGACATGTTCTCAAAAAAACAAACAAGCATCCTCTCTCACAGGAGCAGAGGTTAGGCCTCTCAGCAAGATGGTTCCTATCCCCATCCCAACATTCCTGAAGGTCAATAGGAACACTCCACATTGTGGATCCCAGCAGGTCTGGGACATGGAACAGCACCACAAATCACTCAGAAATGACCAGACTCTGCTGCCAAAGTGGTGGCCACTGCTCTTCCCTTGCAGCACTGGGGCACAGGCAGTGCCTGACCCAGAGCTGTCCCACCTGGAGTCTCAGGGATGTGTCCCAGGAGGTCATTTCTCCTTCTTTAGCAAAGGCAGTGCTCACAGTGCCCTGGGCAGCAGGGAGGGTGCAGGTCACCACGTGAGGCAGGTGAAGCTCTGCTGGTGCACACAAAGCCCATGCTTTCCATGGATCCTAGGGTGGTTCCTGGGGACCCCAGAGCCCCACATGCGGCCACAGGACGAGGTGGCAACACAGCTTCCAGCACTGGAGCAGGGAGGCACATCCAGTCAAGGCCAAAAGCCTCAGGGGCTGTGGGGAAGTTGTGTGGAATTAATTTTTTCTTTCACAAAAACATAGTGTTTTCATCTTTATAATCAAGTGTTCCTGTTTGCATGGGAATGCAGCAAGGGTTGTTTATTTATTTGCTTTTAATAACTGAGAACTGTTTACTTCTAAAGTGTTCTCCTGGTTTTCTTCCCTGAAAATCCTCCCGAGAGGTCAAGGGAAGAAAGAGGAGGTGTTTGTTTTTTCATTAAAATTTTTACTTTGGCAAAAACACCTCCCTCCAGTAAGGGACAAAAAAAAGTGCTCAGAGCTGGAGATCAGGGCTGTGTGACAGATCTCTCCAGCACCCAGAGGAGCTGCAGGCATTTGCAAATGAGCAACAATTCCCAGGTTGGGGCACTGGGACCAGCATGTCGAGGTTGTTCATGTTCTGAGCCGCTCCAGGAAACCTCCCTCAGATTCTTGGCGTGGGTCTGGGCTCTGTGATCTGGCATTGACCCCCTGAAAGGCACATGGAGGCTCATTATCATTTGCTGACCCAACTCCTGTTTTCATTCCTCATGACAGAAATCTGCACAGTGTTTAATGCAAACAGAGGAAACACATTTATTGCCCTTTCTAAAAAATTCTGATGCTTCAAAGCCATGGTCAGAATGCCGGAGTGACTAAATTCTTCTGTCTCTGCAGACCCAGCACTGAATACTTTGTGCTCTCTGCTTAGGAAAACATCTTACAAAATTCTGCCTAGGAGATATTTCTTTTACACGTACTGGACCTTCACTGAGGGGCTTCAGGGCTCAATTTAAGGTCAGTTTTACTGTCTGCTTACAGGAACAGCCAGTTCTGTGCAGAAAATTGTCTTTCTGCTGTAATTCTCCCCTACAGAAACCAGATTTGACAGCACCTTGATTTTCTCATGGGCTTAGCCAGATGTGTGGGTCTCAGCCACCCCACCAGCAAAAATGTGCTTTACCATCTTTGAAAAGAGTAAAAACCATTAGAGCACAGCTGAGGAGAATCCAGTGGTGTACAGACCTGCCCTGGGGATGGGCTGGTGGTGGAGCAGCTGAGCTGTGCAGGGCTGTGGGCTCGGGCAGCCTTTGGGAACAGCTCTGGCACTGCCTGGGGCTGAGGGCACCCTCTGAGGGTGGGCTTGGCACTCCAGAGGGAAGGGAGGCTCTCTGAGGGACCCTGCCAGGACAAGGAAATCTCCACAAGTTCAAGAAGGCCCAGTGCAAGGTGGTGCACCTGGGTAGGGTCAGGGCCAAGCGTGAGCACAGACTGGGCACAGAATAGATGGAGAGCAGCCCTTGGAGAAGGATTTGGGGGTGCTGTGGGTGAGAGCTGGGACACTGCCTCTGCCCTGGGCTGAGCCCCAGCGTGGGCAGCAGGGAGTGGAGGGGGATTCAGTCCCTGTGCTCAGGTCAGACCCCACCTGCAGAGCTGCCCCAGCCTGGGCCCAGCACAGGCAGGAGCTGGAGCTGCTGGGGAGAGCCCAGAGGAGCCACAGAGATGCTCCAAGGGCTGGAGCCCCTCTGCTCTGGAGCCAGGCTGGGAGAGCTGGGGGTGCTCACCTGGAGAAGGATCCAGGGAGAGCTCAGAGCCCCTTGCAGGGCCTGAAGGGGCTCCAGGAGAGCTGGAGAGGGACTGGGGACAAGGGATGGAGGGACAGGACACAGGGAATGGCTTCCTACAGAGGAAGGTTGGAGGGATATTAGGAAGAAATTCCTGTTTGTGAGGGTGGGCAGGCACAGGGTGCCCAGAGCAGCTGGGGCTGCCCCTGGATCCCTGGCAGTGCCCAAGGCCAGGCTGGACAGAGCTTGGAGCAGCTGGGACAGTGGGAGGTGTCCCTGCCATGGCAGAGGTGAAACAAGATGAGCTTTAAGGTCCCTTAAGGGGAGCTGGGGGGCAGAGCTGCTCCGGAGTGCAAAAATTTCCAAAATGAGATTTCTCTTGTTTTTAAACACTAACAAAGTGGATCCAGCTCTAATCTAATAAAAATTTTATTCTGATTTAATGCCACTCACCGATGTGGAGTTAGACTTCATGGCTCAGGTGAGATCAGGGTGTGATCAGCACAGACTGGGACATGCTCTGCCCTGGCAGGAGTTCAGCCAAAGGGGACCCTGGCCACGGTGTTATTTACCTTGCCATGTGCTGGCACAGAGCTTGGGACCTGCTCCACTGATTTGCAATCTGAGCAGATGTGAAAGGAAAAGACCATTATTTTAATCAAATTGGAGCTCTGTGCATTGCTGCTGAGAGCAGCCTGAAGGATAACACACTGTTCTGAGGGCACTTCACTGCCATGAGTGCTGTGACCTGGTAAATCACGTCAGGAAACCCATTCTGAGCAGCTTCAAACACATCTGTCATCTTTAGGGGTTTGTAAATTCCAGCTGATCACAGCAGAGTGCTTTACACTTGCATCCTTCCAGAAACTGAGAAACTGAAAGGGTGTTTACAATGGCATGGAGTGGCAGCACAAACTGACAGAAAGTAGGTGTAAATTAGATATTGGAAAGAATTTCTCCCCTGTGAGAGTGGGGAGGGCTGGCACAGGATGCCCAGAGCAGCTGTGGCTGCCCCTGGATCCCTGGCAGTGCCCAAGGCCAGGCTGGACAGGGCTTGGAGCAGCCTGGGACAGTGGGAGCTGTCCCTGCCCATGGAGGGGGGATGAATGAGATGAACTTTAAGGTCTCTTCCAACCTAAACCATTCCATGATTGTTCTATAAAATGCCATTGCAATATCCAGAATGTCAGTACAGCTCACATTTGCTGGAGCTGTCAGGGACACTCAGCCAATTCCTTGAATGCTGCAGAACTGGGAACTTGGGCAGTGAGTTGGTGTCCCTGACAAATCCAGACTGACACAGATCTGCTTTTTCTTGTACAAATGAAACTCTAGTCCAGAAGAAAACAAGTCATAAGCCAGGTGAACAATGACTTTCTGTAGTTTCAAGATGTTTGCAGGACAGAGTGGAATGGATACAGGTGTGTGTTGCTCAGGGCTCTGCCTTTTCACCAGACCACCCCAATTCTCCTGGATGTCTGCAGGATCCCTGGATGTTTGTAGGAGCCTTGTAAAGACTCCTGTCTCACCAGCTCAGGGCCATTTTCCCTGTCCAGCTGACTCTCCAAGGGGCAGTCTGACAGTGATGGGCAGCACATCAAGCCTGTGTTGCTTACAGAGCACACAGCTCAAAATCCCTGCTCTTCAGTTAAGTGAATTGTGTATCTTACCAGGACTGCAGATGAAATAAAGTGCTGTCATGCTGAGAATGGCTCCACAGTCTTACCCTGTCCTCAACATAAAGATTAAGGGAAGAAGTTCTGGTTCAAGTGTTTGAGTGCCTGTATAATTGAATTTCATGCTCGTTCATTCCCTCTGAAGTGGTGTACACAGGCAGTCACTTGAAAGGGGGAAAATCTTGTTCAAACCCTCTGTGAACTCTCCTACATTCAGTGAGGTTTTTAATAGTGGGTAAGTCCTGTTCAGACCCCTTTGACCCTGGGATGTTGATGGGAAAGAGTTTTGTTTCATAAAAGTTTCTGGAAACAATCCTTATATACAAATGACCTGAAATGTTTTCACAGAACCAATGCCATGAGTCGCACGGATGTGTGCAAGGAGAGATCACCAGCCTGTCTTGTCTGCATAAAATCACAGAACATCCTGAGCTGGGAGGGATCTACTGTCCTCTCCTGTCCCTGCCCAGATCCCCCAACAATCCCTGGCATCCCTGACAGTGCTGTCCAAACTCTCCTGGAGCTCTGGCAGCCTCATGCCCATTTCCTGGGGAGTCTGGGCAGTGCCAGCACCCTCTGAGGGAAGAACTTTTCCCTGATCTCCAGCCTAAACCTCTCCTGACACAGCAGCACACACATATCAAAAATTATGCAGGCATATAAATGAATTGCAGTTGTTCCCCATAGCTGAGTAACAGAATCAGAGCCATGCACAGGCATCCTCTGCTTGCCTGGCCCTCGTGAGAAGCTTCAGATCAAAGCTTCTCATCAACATTCCTGTTATTTGCAACTGTTGTGCACCAAAACCCTGTAACCTGGATCCCTGCTGAGGTGGTGCTGTAGATGTGCCCCGTGGGTGCCTGGGATGGGCCACGTGTGGGCTTTGTGACATAACCCTGCTCTGGGGACACCTGGGGCTCCATGGCTGCCAGGTGTCCCCCTGCTGCAGCCCAGTGTCTGCTCCATATCAGGCTCTGGCAAGCTGCAGGGGCAGGTTTTTGCACACCAGGAACTCCAGAAGACCTAGATCAGTGGTGACTGTGGACTTGCTCATACACTAATTAATACCTTCCTTGTCAGTTGAAGGATCATTGATACTCTTGGCCGTGGTGGCCAGTGGTTCATCCTCTGTTCTCTTTGTGTCTGCAGCCTCAGAGCAGACCTGAGCCTCTCTGGTTGCACCTGCAGTGGATTTGAAAGCTTGTTCTTGTTCCCAGTCTGTCCCCACCATCACAGAGACTGGACAGTGCATCAGGGGATGGAGCCAGTCAAACCAGGGTGCAGGGCCCCAGGAGTGCCCTTCTCCCCTGGCCCTGTCACCAACCAGACAAGCTGCAGCTGTAGCCCCAGGGCATCTCCCTGAGGCAAACTCTGCCTCCACAGTGCCCAGATGAGGTGAAGCCATCCCTCCTCACTTGAGGATATCTCAGCACCCAGCAGTGCCCACTGGGGAGCCTGGCAGGGTCAACAGGGGCCCAGCTGAAATCTCCCCCTGTCCACCCTAAGAGCCCATTCCTGCCTCATCACCTGCCCAGAGGGCACTCCCTGGGCACCACTCCAGTGCTTCCAGTGTTCCCTGGAGAAAGGCAGAGCTTCTCTGCCCCAAGCAGGGCACTGAGGCGAGATTTCGAGCTGCCTCATTGCCAGCAGATGTTTGAGCAGCACCCCTACCCCTGACATTTGTTTGTTCAAACACAACGCGATTCACGGGCTCTTTGAGAGCGTGCTGGTGCCCTGACATTAAGCAGCTGATCACTCCTGTGCTTGGCAGGAGCTCAGTCCTGCTGAGATATGGCTCGTGCCCAGCACCTTCCCCAGCAAAGTGTGTTGGCATAAATATGTGAGTAACGCAGGTGACAGGCTCTGTGGCTCTGGCCGATTATCCCTCGCTTTTATGTAATTTATGCTCCGAAAGTAACTGTGCTCAATCTTGTCCGTGGATTTGATTCCTTTCATGTGGTTTTCTGTGCTAACGAGATTAAATCAGTTTCAATAGGCACCGTTTTAATGGAGATGATAAACTTTTATTGAACTCAAGCACATTAAAATGAAATGTAAGCAATAGGTGACTTTAGCATTAGTCTAGAGTCCTTTCCAATCTGGATCAAGCCAGCATACCTTCCCTGTTAAGCAACAGCCAGCACCCCAGCACGTTTTATGAGCTTCTAAAAGAGCCGAAAAATCCTTTCCCCAGGGCGCTTCCCTGTTTCAGTGCCGCTGGAGGATGAGGTGGAGCAGTAATTGGAGCAGCTCCATGACCTGGTGGTGCAGCCACGGAACGAGGCATAAACACAACTAAGTACAGGACTTCACATCTCCTGAAAACAGGAAAGCAGGGGATGGGTAATTTGGTGTTTTACAGCAGCTTTGTCTGCTAATCTGTGATCTGTTTGGTCTGCCAGTAGGATTATTATGGTGGGTTTACTGAAGAAGTGCCAAAAATGATGTTAAATAAACTGTTTACACAATGTAGCTAGAGGCTGAAAAGCTAAACAGAGAGTCCCAAACTCGGCCCCATTGCAGGTTTGAAGAAAAATAAACTCCTCAACACTTTCAACTGGACGCTGCTGCTCTGCAGAGGCTGCTCTGTTTGTTGAATATTAAAACATAAAATTAATGCATTTCCCCCTCTTTCTGGGGCTCTTTCCAAAGGTCTCATGGCTGGAAACATGATCGGATCATTTTGAGCTCCTTGGCCGTCCTTGGAATTTGCTGTGATCATTTCAGTCATTATAAAATATTCAAGTTTCAGAAGGACTGCAAGAAAACCCATCATTCTTTAGGAGTGGGTTGTGTAATATTATTCCTGAGGACAGGAAGAGCCACGGCTCATTCTGTGTTCTCCAAGGAATTCTAAGGGACACCTGGGGGACAGAAGTCCATGGTGGTCTCCAGTGCAGCACATGTGGAGGGGAGTCATATAAAATGTCATCTGCACCTGTGGGTGGGTGATGTGGAAGAGGTCTCCACCAGTTAAAAGGAAAATTTGGAGGCACGCAAGAACTTTCCTCCACTTTTGCCTGTCTTCTTCAAGGGTGTTTCATTGCTGAGGAAGGAACTTGAGTGGAATTTGGAAATATCAGTGATGTCAGCTTTTTGGCTAGAGAATTGCATGGAAATCTCTCTTGAATTCTGGGTATTTCTGTTAGCCATAGCCTCCCCCCAAGACAGTTTCTGCAGCACATGGGATAAGCACGCAGTTCGTGCAGGGCCCCATCAGTTACTGCCAGTGTTTCAGTCCTTGCTTTAGTCCCTGAGGGTGTGAATTTGTTGTTTTTTTTTTAAACTATGCTGAGATGAAAAGGGCATAACTGGCATTGGCAACAACTTCAGGGCCCCATCCAGGATGGCCCTTTGGTGCTTGTGTGGGGTTTGTGAGTAACAAATTCCGTGGAGATCAAGGAACCCCACGTGTGCTGGCCATCGAGGACAGAGTGGTAGGACAGTGTGTGCCTGGCACCGCTTGCTCAGAGGTTGTGTTGATGTTCCCTGAACATTTCAAAACAATGGGCAAAGAGGGATCACTGACAGAGCTTGCATGGGCTTTCAGAATTCCCTCGTCAGACTGGAATAGCTGGATTATCCATGGCACAGCCAGGGTTCAGAACCTGGAGGCAGGATGGAAAATCAAATCTCTTTGTCTTGGTGCAGACCTGCAACAGGCTGCCAGGTTTCTGGGTGGCTGGAACCTGGAATCAGGTTCTGGAACCTGCTGGGTTCTATGCTGTCAGCTCTCCTCACAGATTTTGTACAGAAATGTACCTGCTATGAAGGTGCAGTGTAAAAATGCCACTTGAACATGCCTGTGTGGTTTGGCTTAGTCTGACATGTATGCTCTGTGAGAGAGCTTTGGGCATATGGAAACACAATTCATTTATTTTTTCTATAGGAACCAGCTTTAATAGGGTTGCACAATCTTGCTTTGTTCGCTGAGATCCTGTGGTTAGATAAGGCAGAGCTGTGGTGACATTGCACACACAATCACGTAGCCAACACATGTTCAATATGTTCAAAAGTGAGGGGGAAAAATTCAGTAAGTAAATATGATTTTTTTTTTTTTTTTCCAAAAAAACTGTAAAAGCAGAAGATCTGCTTTAGAGTGGTCACTAAAGGTCAGTACAGAGTCAGTGTGTCAAACACGGTGTGGGCAAGGGCATCTCCTGCTGCTGCCTCGGCCACTTGCTGGCAGCAGAGGAATGTGGAGATCTGTGAGCCAGGCACTGCAACATGCCAGCACCAACAGCCAGGAGGGACAGTGCCCCTGCTATCCACCCCAGGGACAAAGTGACAACCTGGCACAGCAGCTCAGGGGTCAGGGGCAAGGTGACATCTGCCATGTGGGCAGTGGGGGAGTGCCAGGGGCTGCAGCTGCAGGGTGGCCCCACTGGTGTGGGTCTGGGCTAGGGAGAGGGGCAGTCAGAGCAGTCACAGGGGACAGCCCTGGCACAGCTCTGCATCAGGGGGGCTCGAGAAAACCTTCTTTTGAGACCCTTCTGTACCTGGGTGGATTTGTCGAGAGACAGGCAAGAGTAGAGACGCAGACCCCTCCCCGAGCTGTCCTGCAAAGCTCTGAAGGAGAGGCTTCCCAGAAAAGCCTCAATAAGAAATCAAGTGTTTCCCCCTTATTTTTCTTTCCAAAAGGACTGGACTTGCTGAAGATGTCTCAAGTTATACAGCTCAAAGGGTTAAAGTTTGGCAGTGTTGCAAGCAACCGAACAATGGGTCATATCATGGAAACTGTCAGGCAACCTTAAATATAGCTGTTATGATCTGCATGGTCTGCAATGCTCTGGAAACCAGGATGAGCAGCAAGGGGAAAAAATTCATAAAGTCCATGGACTTGTTTAGGTTAGTCAGGAACAGAGAGCACTGCAGGGAGTGCAGAAAGCCAAAGGGCGCCCAGGGAAGGGGGCGGGCAGTGGGAGGGCAGGAGCAGGGAAAGGAGCCCACCAGGAGGAAGACTCAGATGAGCCAGACTGGAATGATGTCGGGGAGGGGTGATGCTCGGTGTCTGGCTAGTTTTGGAAGTTTAATGGATTTATCTGTCAGCAGCTGGTGACCCCCTTTTCTCCAGAACTTTTCCTTTGGCCACTCCAACATGCTCAGACACTGGAGAACTGGTTTGGTGTTTGCACAAACCAATCTGACAATGAGCCAGGAGCCAGGACCAGGCTCAGCATTAATGTGGGGGTCCCACATCCTCACAGGGACCCTCACCACTCACCAGGAGGGGCCTCAGCAAGCAGATGTCAGCTCCTTCCTCTGCAGCATCCCAAGCATCCCTTCTGAGATAGCCAGCAAACGTGGCCTGAACTCGGAGCCCGAGAGCTTCAAAGTGAGTCGGAAACTATTTTATCACGGCAAGATCAGCGCAGGCTGCGGTGCTGGAAGCCGGTGGGGCTGGAAGCTCTGTTACGGGAAGCCACTCTTGCTGTGCTGTCTGGGCGTGAGTCTGGCACGGGGAGCGAGGCCTGAGGAGCACTGAGCTATGCAGGAGGTCACACCCGCCATCCCTGCAGCTCTCCAGGCAGATGCTCAGCTGGAACGGTGTTGTAGCCAGGGAGCCTGGGTGATTTATACCACTGGAAGGGTTTTTTGTTTCCCTTCTTCCTCCCTGGAGTCCCTCCTTGTCCAGCAGCACTGACAGACAGCCGAAGGGCTGCGGGAGCATCCGGGTCCCCCAGCCAGAGCGATGCCCCAGCTCAGACATGGCACAGGGAATGGCACCTGAAGGGACAGCACAGCCCTGCTGCCCCCCTGCCAGCACCAACACAGCAGTTCCCTGCTGGCTCATGACCTGCCATTTGTTGACCATGTCTTCAGAGCCCCTTGGGGACAAAATGAAGCTCTGGCTGTGATCTTGGGAGGGAGTTTTGGCTCCTGGCAGTGCCCTTCTGTCCATCCTCCCAGAATAAGCTGTGCTCATTGCCCCACAGGCTCCTGTGACACCCCTGACACCCCATGGCCCAAGCAGTCTCCCCTGTACCCATCTGCTCCCCTCATCTCCAGCTGCCACCATGGCTGAGATCAGTGTCCTGGATCCCAAACAGGGACAGGAGCTGCTCTTGGACAGACCCTCAATCCCAAAATCATTGGAAAATTTGCAGGGACCGTTTGGGGTATGTCTGTGCCAGGGGAGGACTCCAAGGCACAGAGGGACACCCCCTGTGCTACATGGCACAGCGCTGACCTGAGTATTTCCACTGGCCTTTTCTTGACCATTTTTGGTCCCTTTCATTTGTTTTTGAATCTGTTCCTCCTCTTTGCCCAAGTTCTTTTGCGCTAATTGGGAACTGGCTCCTCTCGGGGTGGGAGGTCTGTCAGGACTGCCTTATGACAGATTTACTTTGTCTCTCTGTCTCTACATTTTGGCAGTTTGGTTCTTCTGCAATGTTCGGATTTGGATTTTGCTTCTCAACGCTGATATCCTCACAATAGGCAGCCTATGGATTGAATAAATTAAAACATAACGAGCTGGAATGCAACTGGCAGCTCTGCAAGATCCCCATCAGCACAGCAGAGCTTGTTAATGCACAGTTGAGCTGTGTCTCGGGGCAGGCATGAGCCCATGGCCACAGCCTGGATGGATGGATGGATGGATGGATGGATGGATGGATGGATGGATGGATGGATGGATGGATGGATGGTTCAGGTGGGATGCAGGTGTACTGGGCAGTGAGCTCGACAGTGTCCTGAACCACAGCAAAGGGGCTGACAGCTGGGAAGCATCACCCAATATCAGATTCAGAAGGAGGACAAGTCTAGAAGAGATTTCACTAATGTTGATCCTTCCTTGCACCCTCCGTGCTCTGGGTTCATCAATCCTCTTTGTGACTGGAGCCTCTCCTCCATCCCACTGCCGTGTTAGTGAGTGCCACCCTTGCAGCTGGGTTCCTCCTGCAGCACAGTGGCTCTGTGTTCATGCCAGCCTCACCCTTGGAGAGGAGTGTCTGTATCCTTTTTCCTGCTCACTTCAGCTGTAGAGGATCCATCCAGGGGGTTTATCTCTCTTTCCTGCTTCTGCTTTCCCTGCAAAAGTTCTCCTTTTGTGGCCTCATTTTCAAGACAAAGGGACTTTTGCTAACCCGTGGCTAACTTGGCTCAGCCTGGCATGTCAGCAATCCAAGGAGCTCAGAGAGCTCCCATTCCCTGTCCTGTGGTGGAGGTGACACGCAGAACACCCGGTTGTGACAAGCAGCCAATGAACAGAAGAAAAGGAAACCGCGGGTGGCACTGAGTGTGGGAGTCCATGGCCAGCGTGGGATTGCAGGAATGTTCATCCCAGCTTGCAAGGCATCAGGAGGAGATCCAAACCCAGGGAAGGCCCTTGAGAAATGGATACCACACAGACTGGGGCCAGAGCTGTGATGGGAACTCAGGCAGGGAGCAAATGGGAAATAGGGAAGTAGGGTGGGAAAGCGGTTTGCTCTCCCTCCTGAGGATGCTGCCACTCACTGCAAGCCAAGACCCACGAGCTGTGGGCAGCCCTGGCACCTCCCCTGCTGCCCTGGCCAGCCCCTGGCAGCTGCCAGTGGGAAGTGCTGTGGAGTGCATGGCTCAGGTACTGTTTGCTTTGGGTCACACTCGCCTGTCAGCAGCACAGCAGGGAAGCGAGTGTGGCACACACAGCACCTGCCTTTCATTAGGGCACACACTCCCCAGTGCCTGTCTGCAGTCGGCCACAGGAGCAGGAGAAGGAGCAGCACGTTAGGAAAATCTGGGATGAACAGAGGGGTCTGGTTAGGGTATGCCCAGGAATGGTGAGAGGAGCAGATAAACACCTTCTCCTGGAAGGAGAACAAGCAGCCTGTGGGTAAGGGACATCTTGCCCGTGACAAGAACTGGCAGGGTGAAGGGCAGGAGGGTTTCAGAGGGGTGAGATGAAGAAACCAGAGCAGAACAGTTTCTCTGGGTACCCTGAGGTGTGTCAGGGCATTTTCCTTTTTGTTTCTCCTGAGTGTCTCAGAATTAGTGAGATTCTATAGTTCTTTGAGACTTGGGCAAAATCTGTGCCCTCTCTCCCTGAGGTCTGGGACCCACCTTGTTCTTGGGAAGAGAATTTCTGCACAGAATCCAGTTCACCTCCAAAACCAACCATGCTCCTCTTCCCAAGGTAGGACAATAGTAGGACCACAGCCAAAGTTTCCAAGATTGGTTTCTCATTTATTACTGTGGGATATATCTAAATCCTAACAGTGAGGCAGGGAACCATCAAACCAGTGCCCATAGAATGCAAATTAAGAACTGAAGTAGGTAATTAAGTAAAGCCAGAGGGATGGCTGGGGAGGGGGCTGAGATTCACTGCTGGTTACTCCAAGAAGGGATTTCATCTGGCTTGTCTTCCTGCACAGAGCAGGCCAGAGTCTTTCCCCCAGTGAGTACTTGCAGAGCACATATTTTGGTGGTTCTTTTGTATTGATTTTTGAGTTGGCAATAGGAGGAACTCCTCCCATGTAGTTGTTCCAATGCATTTCATTCTACATCAGATCTTCAAATTAACCTAATGATCAGCTTGATTAAATTATGGTAAATCAAGTAACATACCCATGTCATCTTTCTGGAAAGACATCAGTCTTGTTCAGCTCTGAACCTCCCAAATCAGCTCTCATTTGACTAGCTGTGTCTCTTCCAATCCAATGGGGATTTGGGACTAGACACCCTGCTGAAGTCCCTCCAACCAACATTTCTTCTATTAATAGCTTGTCCTAGAAGAGTCAACCCTTTACGTGGGCTTCAGCTTTTCTGGGGACCCCTCAGCTCAGCTCTGCTGCCAGAGCAGCACCCAGGATGGAACAGTCCTCCCTTAAACCCAGCATTGTGCACACCCAACCCCAAGGAGTAGAGGATATCACACTTCACAGTCCAACACACCTGTGTGAAAAATTGTTCTTTATATGTATTAAAGATATAATTTGTTAGCCAAATAGAAAATAGAAATGGGTAAAATAGAAAAATAGGAACCAGGGGTGACTGTATCACTCCCTTTCAGCTCCCTGAAAGGTGGTTGTAGGCAGGTGGGGTTGGTCTCTTTCTCCAGGCAGGCACTGGCAGAACGAGAGGACACAGCCTCGAGCTGCATCAACGGAAATATAGGTTGGATATCAGGAAAAAGAGTGATAAAATACTGGAATCATCTGCCCAGGGAGGTGGTGGAGTCACCATCCCTGGTTGTGTTTATAAAAAGACTGGATGAGGCACTCGGTGCCATGGTCTAGTTGAGGTGTTAGGGCTGGGTTGGACTCAATGATCTTGAAGGTCTCTTCCAACCTGGTCATTCTGTGAACTCTGTAACTTCTGTGAATTCTGTGGATTCTGTAAAAAGAGAAGGGACACTCCACATCTCACAATGTGGAAAGACAAAAGGTGTGAACTCTCCAGGGTTTGAAGAGAAAGAAGTCCCTGGAAGAGCCTTGGTTTCACGTGGCAATGTTTGCCTGACACCTCCAGCCCCTGGGAGCTGCTCTGGAAGACAGTCCAGCTTTCAGGAATTACCCACACGAGCCTGATGAGCCCCCGGGGAACGGCGGCGTCCGGAGGGACTGAGGTGGGGCCGTGACCCTGTGCTTATGGAGAAAGGCAGCAGGAATTAGATCTGTTCCATAAAATAAACAGTGTGAGTCTCTAATTTCCAAACAAGCCCCAGTGGCCCCTTTCCCCAAGCTGTTCTGCTGTGACTAATCACACTGGTAGGTGTTGGGTCAAAATCAACAATGGCTCTCCACTAAGGTCACTCACTTTCTCTGTTTACACTGCTAATTTTATCACTGCTCAGAGTGGCTAATGGTATTATTTATACGTTTAGCAGTGATAAATGCTGATGCTAAATAAAGGTTCCCTGGCACAGGCAGGTTAAAGGCTGATGTGGCACATCCAGAACTTTATCATCAAAGGAATTAGCACTGTGGGTAAGAGCTTTCCTGGTTTTCTGCAAAGCTGGACATTTATGAATGGGGAATGGTGACAGCAATTAGCAATGGTGGTGATAATAACAATTATTAACAATGGTGACCTTAAAGAGCCTGGATTTTACACATCTCCCCAGGAGGGCAAAGGGAAACCCTCCAGCTTGCTTTCCATGGTGAAAAGCTGCTGATAGCTGCAGGTGTGTAAAACAGGGGCTGTGGGAGAGCAGAGACAGAGCTGCAGCCCAGCAAACAGCCATCTGAAAGCTGCTGCGAGCAGGGATGCACAGCCCAGGGTACCAGGGTCTCCCTCAGAGATGGGCAGCCCCAGGGGCAGCTCTGGGGTTATTGCAGTGCTCAGAGAAGGCTTCTCATTCCTCTGGAAAAATGTTTACTTTCTAGTGAAAACCCACAGCCCACGTTATTCCAGGGAAAGCTGGCTAAAATCCAGGCAGTTTGACCCAGGGATGCCACTGAGGTGACTCACTGAACTTGCAGTTTTGGAAATTCCTGTCACTCATTCTGTCTGGATGAGTGCTTGGACTACATCACCCAGGATGCTCCATGAGGTCTTCCCTAGGAGCTGAGCTGATGCATGGTGAAAGCCCTTGGCTGCAGCCCAGCCTGTCTCAAGCGACCATGAGGCCCTGATGTGTCTTTTCTAATTAAAAAACTCACCCTCTTCCAGTGAGAGATGATATTTTAAGAAACTTTTTGTGACATTTGATTCCATCTTGAGAGAAAACTCTTGGCCTTTTTTCATCTTGGAAAAGAGACATGGGAGCATGAAAGGGGTCTCAGGGCCAGGGAATTGGGAAGATCTGTTCTGGAGACATCATGGCCAAGGGCAGCAGAGGAGGGACAGCAGTTACTGTGGATTTTGGAGAGGGAAATCCAACAAAATTACTGTATGGCAGGAAAACAAGCATACAACGACAGCATGCAAGGAAAACGGGCAGGACTTGAACTTCACATCAAGACAGAGTCCATAGCTATGCTGGGAAGGCTGCTGGATGTGTGCTCAGGTCCTCATTCCTTGTGCTGTCCATAACTAACGTGCTGCAATGCCCACAGCATCCCAAACCCAAAACTTAACCAGCCCAAGAATTCCTGGATCCTGATCTTCATTCAAACTAAATCCACCTTACACAGACACTGCTCTCTCAGGCTAAATAAGTGTGAGCTCAAGCCAATTCCAGCCCCTGCTTGGAGCCCCTGTGCTCTCTGCACATCTGCTTTCATTCCTGCCCTGCATTCCCACTCCCAGTGTCCCCTCTGTGGTAGGATGGTGACAGTGATTCTGCAGGACCAGGGGCTGGAAGGGAGACAGGGAGCAGAGCCTCCATTTCCTGAAGTGGATTTTTCTAGGAACATCTGCTGGGATTAGGGTGTGGTTCTGGGTGTCTCAAAGGCCCAGGACTGGGGTGATTGCACAGTCTGGGGGTGTCTCGTGGTGGGTGCTTCCCCTGGGGAAGCTGGACCATGTGCTGGAACCACTGTGGGTGCAGTAGGTACAGCTCACAGCTGCTGCCAAATCCACTGCAGGGCAGGAGAGGGCATGGGGAGCTGATGTGGTGCCCAGGAGAGGTGTGGCCCTCCTCTGTGCATGAACTCACCAAACCCCAGCCCAGTGCACCAGGAAGGGGTGGTGATCCTGCTGCTGTGGCAGCAGTGTGGCCCCTCCATGGATCAGTCTGGATGTATCCTCACCCCATAGATTTGTTCATGCCTTAGACCAGTCTCACTGAGAGCAGGATTAGACTGAAAAAGGTCTGGATTTAGTTCCAGGGATCCCCTGGGCTTGGATTTCCTGTTGCTTCCAGCAGGGTCTAGGGCCAGAACCACATGGTTGCCACAGCCAAGGTGTGTGGGGGAATTTATAATCTATATCCACTGAGGCCTCCTGTGGCAGTGCTCCTGTCTGGCATGACAGATCTTGGATTAACTGAGAACCAGCCAATGGTTTTGGCACTGCAGAGCTGAGCACACCCATTCCCTATCAGCCTTTGGGAAGACAAGACTTACATATTCTCTGGAAGTTTCTCTCTCAGAGCACTCCACAGCTCTCACAGATGTTTCCATCTATTGTGATGTGAGAAGCCAGGAACAGGATCCCCCACTCTTTGCCATGCCATGCCACATGTGCTTAGGGGCCACTCTCAGATTTGTGTAATGCTGCAATTTCAGAATAATTGTGGTGAGAGGGACACCAGGGTTGCATTTGTGTGTTTCAAGCAGGCAGCTGGCATCACTTTCTAAGCAGCTTTTCCTCTCTTATCACAATGAAGCCACTAGAATCCTGCAGAGCATCACTGTTTGTTTTCAAAACATGGATGCTTTATGCCGTTGAGCCTAGATAAGAGTTTCTGGAGTGAACAGGGGTACTTGTGAGGGGGGAATTAGAATTCTAAACCCAGGTAAATTTTGGATAGTGGTGCTTGGTGCTCCTTCCCTGGTGTGATGAGCAGGGCAGCCTTGGTGTCCTGCCATGGGCCATGGGACACAGAGGGGTGTTAGGTTTGGCTGGGTGGTATTTTCTTGCATTCACAGGCTTTAATAACATAGAGATTACTCCACTGTGGTGATAACAGAGCCTTCAGAGAGGATTGCTCGATGCTGTGCGTGGATCTCCTTCCCCTCAGGAATGGTGACCACATCCTTGCCCTCCAGGCCATGGTGGGGTGTGCAGCAGTCTGGCACGGAGCTGGCTCAGCCCTTGTCTTGGGGCTTCATCCCAGCTGGGAGGTGGAGCTGAAGAGCTGGAGGAAAGTCAGTGCCATGGAACAGGAGGTCCTGCTCCATCCAGCCCCCTCGAGCAGGGCTCAGAGTGGGCACATCCTGTTACCAAAGCCCTGAGGAAGTGCTCTGCCAGCTGGAGCTGCAGCCACAGGGCAGCCCAAGCACCCTTTGTGTTGAACTCTTCCCCGGGGTAAACATGGCCCATGAGCTCGGGTCCTGTCCTCAGGGCTGGAGTCAAGAGCTATACATTGTGTTCTGTGAGCCAGCACATGAATGTAAACAGCAGGCTCCAAAACAGTGGCAGGAGAATTAACTGATGCTATATGCTGCTGCTTCATGTTTTCTTTGGAGTTGAGGAATAGGTTTTGGAGAGATTCTCCTCCCCATTTTCTTCTCGTGCCCTTGGACACAGCTCTGTTATCCCCAGCTGACTTGCCTAAGCCTATAATCCCTGGTGCTCAAGAGAGTGAGAAGAAAATAGGATTCAGAGCCCAAATGCCTCATGTGTCGGCCTCTAGAAGATTCCTACCATCTGCTCTGGCCACCAAGCAAAGGGACTGAGCTCATTTTGTATCCTGTCATGTAGTGCTGTTGTGCACAAGGAGCTGGAAGGGCCATGGAGGGATCTGTCTGTCACAAGTTTGGCACAAGGACCTGGGAGTGCTGCACAGCCCCAGGGAGAGCTGTCCCCAGGCACTGCAGAGCCTGAAAAGCACCTGTGCCACACCCCAGAGAAACCTGAGAGGCAGACCCTGAGTTCCCACCTCAAGGAGAGACCTTGCAGTTTGCAAACATTTATCCTGCATGCTTGGAGCTGAAAATGTGCCAGCAATCTTTCTGCTGTTCGAGGTCAAGATAAAAAATCACCCAGCACATTTACTCAGAGCAGCCACTGACATGCAAAGGAAGGGCCTCCAAGATCATACCCAGCTCTCTGCTTCTGGCCAGCCAGAGCTCAGAAACATCCTGGGCTGCCAGGGGCACTGTGTTTGCTCCTCTCTTCAATGCCAGCTGCTGTCATTCCCTAGGAATGCCCAGCAAGGAAAATCCAGCTGCTTTCCTACCCCGTGTATTTCCACATCGCTCAAAGGCTGTCAAGCTGCAGCAGTAAGGGTGAATCCCTATTATTTTTGACAATCTGTGTTGGTTTCCATGCTTAGGTACAACCTGTAAGCAGCTGTTGGCATGGAAGAAACGCTTATTTATTGTTAGCTGAGACGAAATCCTCTTGCCAATGAAGTCGGTTGCTGCCTTATATTGCAGCAAAATATGAATTCACAGTCTTAATTTAAGATGCTGTCACATACCTGGACTCAGAGCAGCCAGTACTTCCCACAGCCTGCAAATCCAGCCATCCCTGCTGGGGTCTAATGCATCAGGGTTATGACTCCTCCAGATGCTTTCCAGCATCCCAGCACAGTTCCAGGAAACAGGCAGCATGACAAGCCTTTGCTTTTCAGGCCAGGTTCCCCAGTCCCTGGCTGCGAGGCAGGGGCAGCCAGGGGCAGGCATCATGCCCAGGGATGTCCCTGTGCTGTTTTCCAGGTGGAAAATGGGATCCAGACACACTCCCTGGGGAAAAGGAGCAACCACCATATCCCTGGGCTGAGGTGCTGGTTTTGTGAGGTGGAAACCTCTGTTACAGCTGGCATCGTCTCACTTCCACCAGCAGCCATAAGCCCTGTTCCTTATTTTTCCCCTAAATCAAAGATTCTGCTTGTAGAAATGTGGCCTTATAAACACTGTTCAGTCACTTCATCATATTTTCTTGGAGAAGTTAAATTAATTGACCTTCTTTAATCTCTCACTAAAACATGCCCTTTAGACACAATGTTTTTCTGTAGCTCGTTTCAGAACGCTTTCATTTCTTCATTTTTCAGTATCTTAAAAGAAGCTCATAAGGCTAAAAATGGGAAGGCTCCTCCAGTGCGGTCTCATCAATGTCATAAACAGATAACTTTGACACCATTCTCAGAGTCAGTGTTACCCAGCCTCTGCAGGCAGGATTGCATTCCCACATGGGGACAGAGCATCGCTCGGGCAATATTTGCTGATGTTGTCAGCAGTGACCCCGAAGTTGCTTTTAAGGTCATGGTTTTCCAGGGTAAAATGCATTGTCCTCCCCACAACATTGTCATTTTCCTTCTTGAAAGTATAAAAATTATCTGCTTTAGTCCAGGGAACAGAGCTGGGAAAGGGTCTGGAGCTCCAGGAGGAGCTGGGGAAGGGGCTGGAGAATCAACCATAGGAGCAGCAGCTGAGGGAGCTGGGAAGGGGCTCAGCCTGGAGCAAAGGAGGCTCAGGGGGAACTTCTGGCTCTGCACAAGTCCCTGGCAGGAGGGGACAGCCGGGGGGGTCGGGCTCTGCTCCCAGGGAACAGGGACAGGAGGAGAGGGAACGGCCTCAGGCTGGGCCAGGGGAGGCTCAGGGTGGACAGCAGCAGGAATTTCTTCACTGAAGAAGTGGTTAAACATTGGCAGGGGCTGCCCAGGGAGGCTTGGAGGACAAGGTGGGGATCAGGCACAGGCTGCACTCCATGGTCTTGGAGGGTTCTTCCAACCTCAGCGATTCTGTGATTCTACATCAAAATGCACTCTCTGTAGTGCCCAGCTAACCAAACTCTCAATTACCTCCACCTTTCAAATGCTGCAAGCACTAAATGCTGATGTTTTTCTAGTACAGCACATTTCTTCAGCTTTGAAAACCACAGCAGCAAATATTTTTTCCAACAAGAATCACTTTCCCCTGATCAGCATTAAAGAGCTTGTGTGGAGTTTAGAGCAGGAGAGCAATGTTCCTCTCCCCAGAAACTCCTGCAGCAGCTGAGGATGACTATTAGCAGACACATTTCAGGGTCTGGCTGTGCAAATGTCATTTTTGGTCAATGAAAATTTCAAGAACAAAATAACACCAAGTTTCAGCCTTTAGGGAAGGCCAGGGTGTTTACAGACCAAGCTCCATAAAATTATCTATTGAATTCATGCTTTAAGAGCAGAAACAGCTTTTGATTGTCTCTGAGTAGTCTTGTATCAGCTTGCCACAATTTCAGCTGGGACTGATGTCAAGTTAAGAGGCTGACAGTTTATTCTATGCTCTGTAAATATTTGTACACTGTTGGCCTCTTCCAGTCCTTTGGAACAATATTCCAACTTTTGTTAAAAATAAACATGAATGGGGCGGAGCTCAAGGGCCAATTCTTTATAAACTCTTATGTGCTGATTTTCAGGTCCCAGCCTTTTGTAAAAGGCTGTTTTCCATGTCTCAGCTTCCCAACCTGGGACATGGGACAGGATTTGCATGAGTGGCTGCTGTCCTCAGCATGCAGAGGCCACCTCAGGCTGTGGGCAGCAGTAAGAACATGAACCCCTGCTGCAGCTGAGAATCCTGACCCAAGAGACCTCTTCACACTCCAAGGTTACTTTTCAAGTCTCAGCTCCCACAAAGAGACTGCCAAGGGCTGAGAGCTGCAGCCTGGGTCAATCAGACAAGGGAGAAGATAGGTGGGAACCCCCTGAGGGTTGACCAGGACAGGGTAGGAGAAACATCATCAGGGATGGGGTTGAGGATGTGAGAGCTCTGGGGTGTCAAACACATAGGAAGGAGGAAAGTTTGGCCTCCAAAGCCATCAGAATTCAGAGCTTTCCCCAACTTTGTCATTACTGGTTAGGGTTTCATGCCAAAATTCAGAACTCCAGCTCTGCACAAAGGCTGAGTGAGCCTTAGAAGCTAAGGCAGCATCCCTATATCTTCCTCAAGACTAAGTGCAGACTAACCAGAAGAATGTGAGTATTCATAGCCCCTTCTTCCCCACTGCTTGTTTATGAACACTGTAATCTCCCCAAATAGTCGACCTTGCTCCAAATCTGCTCGGACAGCCCAAGGATGTAAAAGGGAAAGTGGGATGTGTGTTCTGTAAGAGTCCTCCTCTGCCATGGACACCAGGACAGCAATCCCAGCTGAGGAGGATGAGAGCTGGTCCAGGAGGTCAGTGCTTCCCTGCAGAGGGCCTGATGCAGCTGTTGGCTTGTGGGGTCAGGGTGTTCACTGACCACCCCTTGTAAGGCACAAACCCTGGCCACAGGAGAACAGGGAGCCTGGGGAAGCCTGGACACCTTGTAGGGACTTCAGGGACTGCCTTGGATATGGGAGACTCCTCGTGGTTCTTTCTTGGCTTTCCCTGCAGAGCAAACCCGAGAGAGCCACCACTGTGTCTTCTGGCCTCATGTCTGTGTTTGCACCTCTGACCTTGGCAGGGCCCCGCGGGGTGGATGTGAGCACTGTGCTGCAGCTGGGGATGTCCTCCCTCCCCAGGCACAGAGCACAGGCCCTGCCTGGCTGGGAAAGACTGACAGGGAATGAGGAGAGGAAGGCAGGCATGCGCCAAACCCCAGGGAAACACTGAGCAAATAGCTGAAGAGCCTGGCACTATTATTCATTATGTTTCTGGTATTATTTAGTGGCATGAGGTTAAAATAACACACTCAAGTAAAGAAAAAAATGACCGACAAGATACCAAAGCAAAACACATGGAGAGAACAAGCATCTTTGGCTCTAAATCATCCAAAAGAAGCTTGATTGGGGAACCCTCCTCAGCTGCCTCTCCCCAGGGGTTTCATGCAGTCCTGATCTGACTTTAACACGTGCAAAGCCAGATGCTGGTGTAAAACCACGCAAGTTTTCCAGGTGTGGGCAGGAATGAAGGCAGGCAGCTGGGCTTGGAGGAGAGGAGGGGACCAAGCACAGCCCCAGACACTGAGGAAGGAGAATTTTCAGGCTGAGCTGATTTTTGGTGCCTGCACAGTCATCCCACTCTCTGGGTCTTGTCAGGGCTCTGAGACATCCCGAGACAAGGCTGCTCTTGGCTCTGGCAGTGCTCAGATGCTGTGAGCCAGAGACCTGCTGCCATGGGGCAGTGCTGCTGGGACAGGCAGCTCCTTCTGGGGAGGATTTATGAGATGTCTGAGGCGTCAACAGCCCCCCACCCTTGGCACTGCAAGGCATGGGCCACGCGGCTTGTGCCATAAATCTGGGCTGTCTTCCCAGCTGGATCCCAGCTGGATCCAGTCCTTGGTGTGTGTGATCCACGTCCAGGGCCAGCACTTTTTCAGCAAGAGGCAGATGGGAGAGCAGGGGAGCAAACACGCTGGGCACGACCGCAGTTGTGGCCGCGTGGGGCTGCGGTCACGTTCCCTCAGAGGCAGGACACAGTGGCAGGTTCATCCCTCAGCAGGAATGGCCGTGCTTTGTGCCTGGCAGTGCCAGGGAGGCTTTCCCAGGGACACATTCCAGTCTCCTGGGTCATAGCAGCTCCCTTGGGTGTTGTTTTGAAACAGCTCCCAAGCAGATCTATGACAAAGTGCAACCCAAAAGAGCAAGTGAAACCCTCACTCCCAATGGGGTTTATGCTTCCCAGCGTCCTGGGGTGAGGGTTTCTCCCTGCCTGCCCACTCCCCCCTTGGCTGTGGTGTCAGTGGGCACAGAATGGTGCCAATCCCTTGGGTACACAGGAATTTGGGTGGATGAGACTGGGTGGAAAAACTGCAAGCAGCCAATTCTCCAGAGGCTCCCTTCCAGAACCAAGAGGCAGAGCTGAGAAATGCCAGGGCACATCTTCCAGGGCAGAAAGGCACCGATGGTGGGACAGTTCCCACAACCACTGCAGAAACCAGTCCAGAAGGCCTGGGGGAGGCAGGATGGGAAACCACCAGCAGCTGAAATTCCCAATTAAGTGGTGCTTACTCTTGCAGACACATCCTTGTGGTCCTGGTGCAGGGAATGTGGTGGCCATGGCAGGGCTGGGTGGCTGTGCTGTGCCCATGCTGGGGATGAGGTGGCCATGACAGGGCTGGGTGGATGTGCTGTGCCCATGCTGGGGATGTGGTGGCCATGGCAGGGCTTGGTGGCTGTGCTGTGCCTGGTTGTGGCCATGGCAGGGCTCAGTGGCTGTGCTGTGCCCATGCTGGGGATGTGGTGGCCATGGCAGGGCTCAGTGGATGTGCTGTGACCATGCTGGGGATGAGGTGGCCATGGCAGGGCTTGGTGGCTGTGCTGTGCCTGGTTGTGGCCATGGCAGGGCTCAGTGGCTGTGCTGTGCCCATGCTGGGGATGTGGTGGCCATGGCAGGGCTGGGTGGCTGTTCTGTGCCCATGCTGGGGATGTGGCGGCCATGGCAGGGCTTGGTGGCTGTGCTGTGCCTGGTTGTGGCCATGGCAGGGCTCAGTGGATGTGCTGTGCCCATGCTGGCCCCTCCAGGGCTCCCTGCAGCCCTGTCCCAGCACAGAGCACAGCTCAGCTCTCAGAAGGGGATGGGCAGAGGTGTCCCCTCACTGACCTCAGCTCACTCCAGAGAAAAATAACTCTGCCACAGGACCTGAGCGCTCCCTGCCAGCTCTGTCACGGGTCTGCTCCCCGTGTCACAGCTCTCCTGTCACATGCATTACAGTGCTGTCTGCAGAGTTGAAATGCTCCCCTGATCTTTTTTATCCTCTTCCCCAAGGTAGGCAATAATTTCTTTGCCTCATTCCTGGATGGAAAGTCTTCTCCTGATGTATAAGATGAGGTGTAACTTCCACAAACCCTCCTTTCTTTAGCAGGAAATATCTCCCTGTCTCAAAATCTCCTTAGCTGGATGATCATTTATCTTTGGGTTTCCACTGGGTTCATGTTTCCTGTTTTCTTCTTCCAGATTGTGATCCCTAACTGGAGATATTTTACAGCTTTGCTTTGCTTTCCACATATCACTGCAGAGATAATCTCTGAGCAGACAGTTTCTTTTTCCTTGGAAGTTATTGGGAAAAAAACATAACTGAGCTTTCAAAACACGAGTATGTCTTTGAAACCAAAAAAGCTCCTCTCTGACTGTGCATCCTCCTGGCCCCAGCACATCTCCCAGTAATTGAGATTTCTGCCTTTCCAAGTATTTGCTTTCTGTCTGCTTCTCCTTTAAATTCCCAGGAGCCTTCTGGCAGTGCAGGCAATGCTGATCCCGTTTTACCAGCAGAGAATGCCTTACACTTGGTTTTGTTGATTCCTTTAATCTAAACTAAGTCATTCACCCAGAAAGTTCAAGGCTCTGGAAAGGTGACGCTTTGGGCCCCGTCCCAGGTGAATGTTCCCATTCCCTGCCAGCTCCCAGACGGGTAACGACTTCCCAGCTCCTCAGGCCCAGCACTGCTGGAGTCAACTGTTATAAACCTGCCACGAGGGATGAGAGCTCATGAAAGGAAAAGGAGCCTCTTTATTGTCTGTCTGCTTGCCTGCCCTTGGTGCTGCTTCCCGTCAGCACCGTTAGCCCAGGACTCCCACATGAGGTGTGCGGCAGCAGCAGCACAGAAATGTTCCTAGAACAGCACAGAAATGATCCTACAACGGCACAGAAATGTTCCTAGAACAGCACAGAAATGATCCTACAACGGCACAGAAATGTTCCTAGAACAGCACAGAAATTATCCTAGAACAGCACAGAAATTCTCCTACAACGGCACAGAAATGCTCCTATAGCAGCACAGAAATGCTCCTATAACAGCACAGAAATGATCCTACAATGGCACAGAAATGATCCTAGAACAGCACAGAAATGCTCCTATAACAGCAGAGAAATGCTCCTATAACAGCACAAAAATGCTCCTATAACAGCACAGAAATGCTCCTAGAGCAGCACAGAAATGCTCCTAGAGCAGCACAGAAATGCTCCTATAACAGCACAGAAATGCTCCTATAACAGCACAGAAATGTTCCTAGAGCAGCACAGAAATTTCCTAGAACAGCACAGAAATGCTCCTAGAGCAGCCCATGACACTCAGCCCTGTCACTGTCCCATCACACCCAGTCCCAGGGACCTCCTTCCCCTCTCTTTCACTTTCTCAGACATCAAGTGGTGACAAATTTCCTGGTGACACCTCTGCAGAAGGCAAGTCACAAGACACAGAATGTTGTAGTGAATGCACTGAGGAAAGCTGTGGCATTTTTCTAGAAGCTGAACTCAACTGCTGTGACACTGAGGTCTTTTCACTGTTTTTCCATCTACTGCTACAGAGAACATATCCAAGTAGGAGGTTGCTTCAGATTTCCATATTTTTCCCCAGAAAATACCAGGGTGGCTGGCAGGGAAGTGGGGCATGTAGGGGGGAAAGGGAGTGGGAGGAATCTGGTGTCAGATTATCTTCCCAAAATAAAAATAAAGCAGTGGCTCTTTTCTTTAGATAGTTGTGCTCCAACCCCAACTCCTGGTCATGTTTACATCTCTGCTGTTGGAGATGGAGCACGAGGATCCTGGTGTTGAGAACCAATTCAGGGTACTTGGGATGCTGGATTCACATTTTCAAAGAACTAGAGACCTTCACTTGGTGTGGAAGGCACCTCACAGCACCTTTCTGGGAGCAGCCTAAGATGTTCTACAGACCAGGAATGGCTTTCATGGACACCTGTGGTGCAGTCCAGTCCTTGCTCCCTGGAGCAGTCCAGAGATCCATCACACTCTTCAGGAGGTGTGAAGGACCAGCCACATCCTTGTGCCAGCCCCATTCCTCATGTGATGTGTATCCCCCCTCTCCCTGCTGCAGCTGGTGCTGATACTTCTCCTTGTTGGATTCACAGCTTTGAAAGGGTGAAAACACCCCCTTCAACATTTTGGTGCTTCCTGGGGTTTGGGAAGAGAGGCTGTGACACACATGTGGGGTATTACAGAATCCCCAAAACACTCATCCAAACTTCACTGTGGATAGGTTTCATGTCACACCTGGCACCTCTCCTTGCTGTACACAGATTTATTTTCCCAGCTCGTTCAAAGGGCCTTTCACCAGACAGGTTTGCCAGCAAGGCACTGGCAGCAGTCTTGGGAATGTAGGTGAGGATGAGCTGCAACTTGACCCTTTCCTGGGTTAGATTCTGCCCCTCCTGCAGGGAAGCCTCAGCCCTGATCAGGGCTCTGACATGTGCTGAAACCCCTCTGACACTGAAACCCCTCTGTTGCTATATTGACATTTTAACAGGGCTCTAATTAACTAATTTATTAATATATTAGGTGTATTTGTCTAATTTTGTTTAATAGCACCTGTTTTTATAGCCTCCCATGGCAGCCCATGCTCAGATATTCACTGGTGGTTGTATAAAGAAGTGATTTTATATGCTGCTGATTGGTGCCCTGACAGAATCAACCCATGCCCTGCTTCTAGCACAGCAGGGCTGAGGGAACAGCAGATTTGGTGTTCCCATCACCCCTGAGAGTCTGTCAACCCTGCTGGCTCCTGCCTCCTCCTGTGCCTCTCTGGGGCAGATACCTGCTCACTCAGGGGCAGCTGCATCCCTTCTCCATCCCCATCGCTGCTCTCCAGATTTCTCTGATTCAGTTGTGTCCTAAGGAGAACATTTCATGGGTTCTGCTCAACTTCTGTCCTGTTCTCTGTGCTGTCAGATCTGCTCCAGGCTGGGGTGTGTGTTTTGGAGCTCCCTGCACTTTGAGGACCTGGACTGAGACATCTTCAAGCTCTAAACCCTTCCCGTGCCAGCCCTGGTGCCAACACGCTGCCTGTCCCAAGGGCCACCAGGCTGTTCCCAGGTAGGGTGGTTCCAGTGGCTCTTGCAGCCATTGGAGGAAACCAGTGTTCCCCAGTGACCCCCACCACCTCCTGAACTGGTGATGGACCCCACAATAATCTGTGTTTCTCCTCTGTCCTGCTGCATGGAGGCTGCAGGAGGGACAGGGGTGGCTACTCCTCCCCAATTCCAGCAGGATGGAGAGGTGCAACATGAAAAGTCACCCCCATGTCCCCCTCCAGTTCCATCTCCCCAGTGCCCTGGAGCAGAGCAGGACATACAATGAGCACATCAGTGCTCCACAACAGAGCCAGGAGCACCCCTGGCCCATGGGCACCCTCAGGGTGCCCCCCTGAGCTGAGGCCTGAGTGGGGCAGGTCTGGCAGAGGGCACAGCACGTGCAGACAGCACCGTGGAGCAGAGCCCCAAATTCTTGGCAGGGCTGGCTTCCACCTCTTCCATGATCATAGCCCCGCTGCAGAGCTGGAGCTGAAATTTCCACACATGGTCCTTGTCGGCTTGGGGAGCGTCTCTGCCGCCCGTCACGTAACTGCTCGCCTGGAGGAATGTGCTGGTGTTTCTTTCGGGGGATTACTGGGTCTTTCCTGTCCTGTTTTTCCTTGGAAAAGCCCTTTCTGTCCACAGGGCCCAGCAGGATCTCTGGGCTGTGTAAAGCTCTGCACCACGCAGCACAGGCAGGGCCCTGCACATCTGTGGTGGCACAGGAGAGGAGCTCCAGTGGCTGCTGCTGCTGGCAAAGCCACCTGCCCATGGTGTGTGACCTGTCCAGAAGGGCAGCTCACCCTGACTGACCACACCTGGGATTCAGATGTGGGACAGGGAAGCACAGGGAAGCTGTCACCCATCCCCTGAACTCCTCTTTGAGCCCAAGAGGAGACCCTCGGCTCCCACTGAGCTGTGTGCCCACCACAGCTCCCCTCCTCCAGGAACCCAGCGCCTAAAGCTGCTTGGTGATTGAGCTCTGCTCATCCTGGGATGTCCCCACATCTCATGAGTGCTGAAATAGAGTTGGGGATGTACTCCTGGCATGCAGAGGGATGGCCTGGAAATTCAAAGTTTGGCCATCATACACTGGTTTTAGGCCTAATTTCTAAGGTCATCTTCTAGAGAATTTCTTTTCTAATGTAAATAGCAAACCATGACCCGCCTTCTTATCTGGAAGAGATGTTTCCATGGTGCCCCTGATCTGACTGTGTGTCTGGAGCCCCACTGGCTCAGCTGTGTGCCATTGCTGTGTCCACTGAGCTCAGCATCCATGGGGAGGAGCAGGAGGGACCAGCAACTCAAATCAGAGCATGCACAGGGAGCAGGGCCTGCCTGGGACACTGCTGGAGACCAGAAGGTCTGAGAGACACAAACATTTTCTGAAACAGCATTTCCTCTTATTGATTTCCTCCAGCCACCAGGCACGACTCTTCCCAGAAGCAAATCATTCATCTAAGCTATCGCTGCCTAAAATCCCCTGGAGGGTCAGCTGCTATCCCTCCATTTATCCAGGCTGCTCCCTACCAGCACATTTGTGACTGGATCTGCTTTCTGAGACCAGCCCAGAGCTCCTGCCCCTGAAAATCCCCCGCACGCGGCTGTGGTCAGACAGACTGCAGGACAGAACAGCCCTGAAGACTCTCACTGAAGAGGTTAAAGAGTTACCTTGAGCTGGGATCTGTATTTTGTTAAATTATTTGAAAGAACAGCATCTCTGCTGTTTCCTTCTCCAACATGCAGAAGAAAAATGACTGTATTATGGTTGTGTCTAGCGTAGTGCTTGGCTCCAGGCCAGCAGGATTTACAATGGCTGGGTGAAAAGTCTGCAGGGAAGGCAGTTCATTTTGCTGTGGACAGTGCTTACAGGGTCTGCAAGGACCAATCTCCCAGCACAGCAGGGGCCAGGAGGAGACCTGGCAGCAGAGAGCTGCTGGAGAAGCCATTTGTTCTGTCCATGAAACGTGAGGTCAGCAGGACCCACCGCCTCCTGCCAGGGGTGATAAGAGGGGGAAGGCAACAGAGTAAGACAGGCTTTGTCTATTCTGGATGAAAGATCAATTTTATTGCAGCTCTTTAGCATAAGATTTCTCATGCTGGAATTTTCTGGCTGGAAAAACACGTGTCTGATTCAGAACCATTTGCAGGAAGAAACACCTGGCCTTGCTCCCTGGAGGGGAGGAAGCAGCTGAATATTAATTTCTAATACTCTGTATTAAACTCACATGCAATCCTGAATGAGGCTTTAGAGGTGAGCACAGCTGGCAGGACAGGCAGGTCTCTGTTCTGTTCTGGTGGTTCCCATCACAGCAGGTCCTGAGCAGGTTCCTGCTCTGCTGGAATGCTGTGTCCTGCCTCGTTTGCTGTCCTCTCCTCACCAGAGAGATGCTCAGGCAATGAAGGGTCTCAGGCTGGAGGGCACTGAAGCTCTCAGCTCCTTTTGTGATTGCAGCAGTACTGGGTGGGACAGGAGACGCAGGGAGCTTGCAGAGGAAGCAAGGCATGGTCTGGAGGCGGAAGAGATGACTGGTCTGGTTTATTGGTTTGCTCTGATCAGGCTGGACAATGGCTGTGTGCTCAGGTGGGTTTCAGACTGTAAGGGACAGGTGAACAGCCTCTCTAAGGAAGGGCCTGTTTTTTGGGTCAGACTCACTCTGGGTATTCATAACCTCATCTGGTACCTGCAGGCAGAGACCTCAGGCACAGATATCATGGACATTCCCAAACATTCATGGATATCACTGGCCTTGCAGCAATGGGCCAGACCCACTCAATGCACTGAGGTGCTCTGCACCCCGAGCAGCAGCACTGGACCTCTGCATGAGGCCAGGCTCCCACCTCAAGCTGAGCACATCATCTTTTTGACCAGGGTCAGACCTGGCTGCCTACATCTCTAGCTGAACTGGCCAGAACATCATGAAGATCCATTAAAATTCTGGCCAAAGTCTTCCCCTCTGGTGAGGTCAGGCCTTCAGCTGAACACCTGGGCGATTGGGACACTCTTGTCCCACATCCTCAGCAGCAGGTTTCACATCTTGGAGGATCATTACAGCTGAGAGGTGTCCCTTCAGGAGGCACTGTGGGCTCGCTTTTCCAGGACAGGCTGTAGCAGATCCGTACCTGACAGTGGCAGCAGATCCACAGGTTTCCCGTGACGAGAGGCTGAGCAGGCTGTGAGGACTGACCAGGGACAGTCACAGCCTCAGAAAGGTTTTTAGCAGTAGCCAGGTGCCTTATGAACTGCTTTTCTGATTAGCAAGGAGATACATTGTGAAAACTGAAAGAGAATTATTTGGGAAACTGGTCAGGAAAAAGTGTAGTAAAGATGAAACCCCATGGACTGAGTTACACTGGGGATACAATGCTGCTGCTCCCCCGTGTAGGCCAATGTCAGAGGAGCTGTCCAAAACCCACAGGCCAGACCCTTGCAGCCAGTTCTGTTGTCCCCATGCAACCAAACAACTCAGACTTTGTGTCAAGTCCTGGGAAATGAGCTAAAGTAATTTCATTTTTTTTGCATAACCTTGGATTCTGGTAATACCCTGACTGGTGTGTGTGAACCCCACACTGATGGCACCAGTTGGACTCCTGTGACACCAGCAGACTGCCACTGAATTTGCTGCTGACAACCTGAAAGCCAGGTGAGCCTCCCTGAGCCCCAGCCAGCTGCAGAGGACAGCTGTGCCCCCAGCAGCACAGCCCCACGGGCTTTTGGGCCAGGCTGGTGATCTCTGCAGGTCCATGGGGTCAGGGACACAGGTTGTGGCTCCAGGAATGGAGGCAGTTGTCCCCTGAGCAGAAGAACTGAGCCATCCCACAGGTGAACTGCTGTCCTACCTGTCCTGGCCAGTGACAGGAGCCAGGGAACGGCTGGAGCTGTGCCAGGGAGGGTCAGGTTGGATTTTAGGGAGAGGTTCTTTCCCCAGAGGGTGCTGGCACTGCCCAGGGTTCCCAGGGAACAAGGCTTCCAGAGATCCAGGAGAGCTTGGACAGCGCTCCAGGGGTGCCCAGGGTGGGATTGTTGGGGGGTCTGAGCAGGACCAGAAGCTGCACTGAATGATTCTGGGGTCCCTCCCAGCTCAGGACATTCTGGGATTGCTCGCAGGCATGACAGGCTGGTGATCCCTCCTTGCACACAGGGTCTCACCTTCACTGGTGCTCCCCAGCCCTGAGTACAGGAAGAGGGAATGGTCAAAGGCAGCTCTGCTGGGGCTTAGCAGAGGGAGAAGGGAGCAGGCATCGGGGCTCAGCTGGCTTGGTGAGTGTCTGCCTGAGCATGCAGCTGCCTAAATCCCAGAGATTACTCACAGCAACCTCAGCACAAGAGTTACTGCTGAAGGAAAAACTTCAATGTCAAGAGCATGAGTAATAACCAAGCTGGCACTTAACGGTTCAAACAGAAGATAAGAGCTAAGGCTGGATTCTCAGAGGGCCCGTTTTATCTCTTTTATATATGTCACAACTGAAGAAATGAAGAATATAAAAGTTATTTATTAGTGTTTCGTTCCTGCAGTACTTTTATCATGTTGAGTGTGCGTTGACCCCACGGTACCACAGAACTGGAGAAGGGATTAACAGATTAAGGGAATCCTCTATCTCAGTAGGACCAGATTTGGGGGTGATCTTCACCCTCTGACCTCTTCACAGCTCTTCCCTGTTTGCTGGGGAAGCTGCTGTGCTACTCCTGCCCAGCTCCGAGCCTTCCTCAGGGTGAAGAACACACTTTGACCCTCTGGGCAGGAGGCTGGAGGTGCTCTGGTACAGGCACTTGCACTGGCCCAGGGGCCAGCTCTGCTTGTTGGGGGAGCCCATCACCAGGCTGCTCCTTCCCCACTCCTGCAGCAGCAGCCGCAGTGCTCGAGGTCCTGCCGAGTGGACATGGTGCAAGAACCAGCTGGAGCAGCCTGGCACTGACAGCAGAGGCACGGCAAGGTGAGACAGCTGCAAGGGCTGGAGGAAAGAAATTTAGACAGGAAAATGTAAGATCTCTGTGAGAGGTACCTAAGGTAGGAAAGAAAACAGGAGAAAGGAGGAGGGAAGCAACAAACTTCAGTAAGTACAAAATATATCTTAAGTTTCCTTGATTGTGTGATCTGGGTCTCGGCAATGCTGTGTGTGCTCTCCTTGGCTGAAAAATGATCCTGCTGTCCTAGCTGTGAGTGAGGTGGCTCCAAAGTGGCAATTCCTGCTGCTGGGAGTTATTGAGCTGAAGAACAGAGCAGCTGGGGAGAGCAGACTGAGCTGAAGGGCTCAGCAGTGCCTGGGTCTGCGGGGCAGAGAGCACCGTGGCTCACTGAGTGCAGCAGGAAAAGTTGAGTTGGACTCAAACAAATTTAGATTGGTGCAGAAACGCAAAGCCTGGAGCATTTTGAAACATGGCATGTCGGGCTGAGCTAAACAGCAGTGAAAGGTGTGGCACTCCCAGTCTACACAGACCATCAGGGTGTTTACGTGGTGCAGGCAGAGGGATTGCTTGGGGATTCAGGCACAGGAAAGGTCAATAATTAATTATTGAACAGATGGGACAGTTTTGCCTGCATCTTCCTACGATTTGACTGTGGCCAGGTGGTGACTGTCTTGAATCCGTGATCTGCAGTTAGTGTCTGTCACTGAGTAATTCTTGACCCCTGGAACATTTGCATGCTGTAAATGTATGAGGAATCCAAGGCTGTGCCCTTTGACAGAGCTCCAGGTAGGTCCTTGCACTCCGTCTGGTCTCACAGGCTGGGAGGGAAGTGAAGGATTTCAGGTCTCAGACAGGATGTGTGTGATAGACCCTTGCAGAGTGAATTTTAAACATTATAGTTCAGTCCAGCAGCTGCAGTGTGGATGTTTAAGCTCAGAGATCACCTTTCTTAATTATTCCTGTTAGTGGGGTCCCTGTTCTGGCTCATTGAAGGAAACCAAGTGAGAAATGGGTGGGAGTAGGGTACTGGGGTGGATGTGGATCTGCTTGAACGTCTCAGTGGGCATCAGGGAGTGCTTGGAAGAACCTTCATGTGCCAAGAACAATCCAAGTGTTCCTGGTCAAAGTCACATGTGTTTGTTATTCTGACTATCAGGACAAACTCCAGCTGGAACATGGAAGAGCTTTCCAGGAAAGAAGGATCATCACAGGATGGGCAAAGGGCTGGCAAATACAGATCTGGGTGCAGGCCTCTCTGGGCTGATCTGGGCAGACCAAGTGTGCTCTCAATGGCACTTTAGAGAACTGTGTTTTGACAGCTCTAATTCCTCTGATCTCATCTTACACAAAATGTCCTGGATTTTGGCATCAGCATCACCCTTTTCAGAATGACTGGTACCTCTGAAGTAAACCAAATGGGAGTCTAGGTCAATTATAGCTTAAATTTAACATTCAAGATTGAAGTGTGGCTTGTTATTAATGACAAGCAAGTGAGAAAGAATCTTTTATGGTTCAGGTCACTCAACACTTCTCATCTCAAAAGCCTCTTTCCATTTGTCAATAACTTTGCTGAATGCCCAGGGCCAGGAGTCCTCATGGCATGTATCTGTCTTGTCCTGGATTTGTTTATAACATCATGCTGAAATCAGTGAAGTTGCATCAGAGGAGATTAGAGAAAACTACTTGATTTTTCCCATTTTTTTCCAAAATCCTTATGACTTTCACTTTGAGAAGCTCCAGCACATGCAGGCTGTGGAGCAGCACATGACATTTGGCAGAGGTGGTGGTGTGTATGTCAAGATGTGCCTCCTGCTATCCTAGAGAAAAGATGCCCAAATTTGGGAACATTAAAAGTGTTTGAAAAGCCCTGGTTCACACAGACTCAATGGGATCTAGCTGGAGTTTAGCACCTAAAACCTTGCAAGCGTTTGTCTGCACAGGCCATGCTGCAGTTCTGCTCTGTGGGTCACTCTCTGTGAGCCCTGCTGGGGACAGGCTTGGGGGAGGATCAGAGTATGGATGTGGAAGTCCTGGAAAACCACACAGATTCTGGAGGGCAGAGGAAGAACACACAAGAAGGATCCTGGGGTGGAAATGGACTCAGGAGCCTAGGTGGGGAAAACAGTAAAACAATATGGGGATCCAGGTGGGAGAAGGTAGGATTGGTCTGAGGACAAGTGATGCTGGTGGAGAGGTAGAAAGGGAAAAAGGTGACATGAGGCCACTTGGGACCTCAGAGCTGGAGGAGCTGGAGGATGAGTGAAAAACTGCCCAGAAAAGGGGCAGTAGGTCAATAACTAACATCATGTTGTGGCCACTGTGGATGTTCAGTTGAGGGGATGATGTCCAGGCTCTCTGGTCATGCCTGATGCTCTGGCTCTATGCTGAAGGCACACAAGGCACCACTGCTGAATTCTCTGTCATGGAACAAATCTCCTGCTGGGCCCCTTGGATGTGGCCAGTGCTTTGGCTACTGCTTGGTTAACTGCAGACTTGTTCCCCAAATTAGAGGAGAATTAGCAGGTTTAAAAGCAGCTGGATCTCTCTATTCACTGACAGAATCTTCTCTGTACCCCATGAGATGCAAGTGGCTCCAAAAGCTGAAAATTCACAATAAAACTGACAGCTTCACAGCAGTGACAGGGACCCTGGGACCCCATGTTTCACCAGCAGTGCAGAGTATCAGAGGAAAAAAAAGTCTAAAAGGCCTGATAAGTACTGGAGCTCACTTTTTGTGGGCCATCACCCACAATCTCCCTTGCAACTCTGTGTCCCAGCACACACGGAGGGAGATTGCACTTGAAATTTGGAGCCTCGTTCCCTCCCTGTCCACTGAGATCCCCATCATCCCCCAGAACAGCCCAGGCAGCAGCCAAGGAGCCCTCCAAGGCAGCCTCACTGTGCCAAGCCTGAGAGGACAGCTCTGTGTCCTGGGGTGCTGTGAAGGAAGGGCTGCCATCCACGGCAGCATGGAGAGGGGGAAGCACTCCTGTCTGTGCAGGTTTCCACCACAGAGGCTGAACCTTTTTCTGTCTTGGAGAAACAAAACCCCCACTCGTCCATCTTTCCTTTCCTGAAAAGCCACTGGTCCCTTAGCAGCTGCTTTAGCCCCACTGGCAGTGGCAGTGAGGAGGAAGGATCTGTGCAGGGGCTCTGGGAGATCACAGAGCTGGTGCTTCTGAACCACTTCATCCCCTGTGAACATCCTGCCAGGATGATGCCCTTCAAACACAAGCAGACAGCAACTGCTGCACCCCTGCAGTTCTGGAACATCTCTCTGCAGGCACAGGGGGAGTGAAAAAACCCAGCAGGCTCCTGACTGCTGCGTGGTGCTGTCGTTTCTAGGAAAGGCAGCTCCAGCCCGGTGCTGAGCAGCAGATGGCATTGGGAACATCCCTGGCCGTGCTGGGCTGCAATGCTGCACACCCTGCAGGGCACAGCTCCTGGCACCGCTGCAGGGGCTCTGAAGGAGCTCTGTGTGATGCAGAGGGACCTGCTGCAGGCACAGGGGCCCTGCCAGGGCTCGGGGAGGGGTGTGTGACACTCTCACCATCCTCAGCACAGAGCAGAGGACGAAGGAAGCTTTGGGTCTGGAAAACAGGACACGGTGAAGGCACTGGAGGCTGGAAGAGTCTGTACCAGCTGGTCCCACCCATACCCTGAGCTCAGAGTGGGGCTCAGTTACAGCATTGTGTGAATAGGTGGGACAAGGGATGGGAGACATGTCCCTTCCCTTGTCTGCAGAGATCTGTCACCAGGAGCTGGCAGCCTGTCTGCCCACAGGAAAAGGGCTGAGATGTCAGCCAGCACACTGCTGTATCATGTCCAGGGCCTTCCCCACATCTGTCAGGGCTCCACTCCTACACAGCACTCTGACAGGAGAGGTGGGACAGGCAGGGTCCTCCCAAACAGCAGCCAGGTCAAACAGACATAGCAGAGGCACATGAAGGGCTGGGGCATGGCTGCACGAGGGGGGCTGTGCCCTCAGGGAAGGATGGGAAGAATAAGGGATGTAGCTGGGAAGAGAAGATGCTGCCCCTTGGCATCTCCAGAGCTCCCTGGCACAGACAGGGCTCTCTTGTGCTGCCAGCTGTGCACAAGGCCAGCTCTGATGGCACGTGGCACTGGCAGAGGGGAGAAGGACCTGCTCTGTCCCACAGCCTGTGTCTGGGGCAGTCTCAGTGATGCTGACAGGCAAGGACAGCACAGGCTGCACTTTGCTCAGACAGCAAATAGCAGCACATTCCCAACTCCTGCCAGAGCAGCTTCAGCACAAAGGTTTTCATGTGCTTGGCAATTTCCAGCTTGCAGCTCACCCAGATGTGGGTGGCATTTAGGTGACCTGCAAGAGGCCCTTTGTTCCCCAGACTCACAGACAAATACCAGTTTCCTCTTCCAGCTTCTAGAGGTGAACAGGTGACAGGTGTCAGCTGTTCTCTTCTTCTGTTTAGAAGTAGCTGAGCTGAGATTTTGCTGAGATATTAGCAATTCTAGGAAAACTTAACCCTGACATTTGATTCCTGGCTAAGCTGATAGCTTGCTAAAGAGAAAACCCAACACTAATAAAAAAATCTTATTTGCTTCTAAACACCGAAACTGCACTATTAGCAGATGTTTGTTTTCTGCTTCTGTTTTTTATTTTCACAGAAATATTTGCAGAAAATCTTGTTAGGATATTTTCTTAGCATTTCAGCCAGTGCTATCATTGCTCCAGTGCTCTCTTTCCAGGGAGGGCTCTCACGGGAGGCACAGGGCAGCACTAATGAGGGGCTCGCTGTGCTCCACTGCCCACAGCAGTCATGCTGAATCTTCCCTTATATGTCAGTCTTCCCAGAGTCTCAACCTTTCCCACCACTTCCATGATCTTCAGTCTTCACCTCAAGGCCACCTCACCCAGCTTGGATAGTCGCATGTGATGCCTGTAGTGATGGAAATGCTGGAGTTCTGCACCAAAATATTACACAATGTCTCTGTTCCCACCCTCCTGACACTCCTCTCCTCTGTGTGCTGGGTGTTCTCCATCTCCAGCTTCAGGGTCCATCTCTAGTGGGTGTCCTTAGGTCCAAGCAGGGAGCAGATTCCTGTTGTCCCCAAGGGATGGGAGAGCCAGGTCAGGATGTCACAGCCTTCCTGGGGTGACAGCCTGGCTGTACCAGCCCACACAGCCACAGAGTGGGAGAGGCTGAGAACACCTTGCCTTTGCAAACCCTCACCAGCTGCAGGACCCAAGAGTGTTTCACTGAGAGGGAGCCAGCAGGGAACACTCCCAGCCCAGAGCTTTGGCCAGCAGCTGAAGGCAGGAGGCTCTGGAGCTGTGGGGAGCCTCCTGAGAAGCAGTTTCACATCTACCTCAGATGCTCCTGGGAAAAGGGAGCACCATCTTCCCCACTCCTGCTGGCCTTGTTTGGGGGGTGTTTTTGAACAGAAAGGTCAAAGACTAAATCACTCCTCGTAAATAAAGTAAATAAAGTGCAGGGCACAGTGTGTGTGTGCAGCTGTCTCGGGCACCCACTGCCCTTGGCCAGGGCTTCTCCCTGCTTTCTTCAGGTCAGGTGCAAGGTTGCCCTGCTGCAGTTGTAAAAAGATGCTGGGCAGGTCAACAAAAGCAAGTGCTGCTCATTACAGAAAGAAAACCAACAACAGAGGGAATGGTGGGGCTGAAGAATTCAGTGCTTTCTCTGCTTCAGCTGCTCCTAGAGTGATTAACTTTAATGAAGTGATTAATGCAATTAACTAACTACAAAGTGGGAGAAATGTGGATTGAATAAGAGAAGAATCAGTTTGAGAGTGCTTATATAAATTAAATCCACTTATTTTCACCTCTGCAGCTGGGTCTGCTGAAATTCTGCTGAATTTGTCTAGATCATTTAAGTAGCCAGTGCCATCTCACAGCTCCTGGCAGCTCTCTCTGAGAACAAGGGCAGGGGCAAGATTTTGTCTGTCCTCAGGCAGGGAGAAGAAAGGATCCAGATATAGGGGATAATCCACAACATGGCAATAACCCTGTGAAATACTGGAACAGGTATCCAAATCTGCTATTTGGATTGCTGTAGGCTGGTAGTGTCTGTCTGGATGGTGCTGGGGAAGGAGGAGACAGCCAAGCTCTGTCTGGGTACCCCATGAGCTTTCAGAGGGTGTCCACTGCTGCAGGAGCTGACCACAGCCTGGGAAGGGAGGACATCAGCAGCAGGACAGGATTAATGTCCAGACTGGTTGAGAGCAACTGGAGGAGTGTGAGAGAAGCAGATGCAGCCCTGTGCTGGTGCTGGCTCCCCTGGCACAGGTGGGACACACCTGTTCTTGTCTCAGGGAACTGCAGGATGGGGATTCCTGCGGTGTGCCAAGCCCTGCCCGGAGGGGTTTGCTTTCTCCAGCCAGCTGCTGCCTCCTGCAGATCGGCCAAGAGGAGGAGAGCTCCGGGGACTGTCCCTGCAGAGCTCCCAGATCTCTGCCCACCTCAGCCAAGCCTCAGGGCACACTCTGCTCTGCCAACAGTCATAAATTTCCCTTCAGAATAATTTTCCAGTGGAAAAGTACCCTTATTTTACCAGCTCAGTAGATTTTTGTTGGGCAATCCGAAATGCCATCTCTCTGGCACCTTCACCATCCTGTGAGGGGATTCCCATGTCTCTTTACTCCTTACCTGCCAGCAAGGACCTAAGAAAACTCCTGGCAGAGTCTCAGGCTCCCCTGGCAGTGAGGAGGTGTCACCACGCTATGGCCACACAGCTTCTCCAGCACTGGATTTAGGGCACCAAACGCTTCCTGAGCAGGGGGGGACAGGCATGGCCAGGGGGACACCACAGGTGGGCAGGATTCACATGTCACAGCAGCCAGCTGGATGGAGAAGGGGCTGTGACCCTTTGTCAGCTCACAGGGTGGCACAGGCCACCTCTGTGTTTCAGCAGGATCTGGGGGTGTCTGAGCCTTTTTGCATCCCGATGTCCCCTGTCTGCCGAGCGCTGTGAGCAGGGAGGCAGAGCCTTTCGCTGCTGGTCCACAGGATGCTGTAAATCTTGGGGAGCTGCTGCTGTGAAGCCCTTCACAGCACCCAGCCTGCTGTCTATTGAGAAAAGCCAATACCCTTCTGTCTGTCAGATGGCACTTAACCGCCGCTGTTATTCTAGATGAGTGAACACTTGTGTTATATTTTCCAATAGCAAAAACTGGGGTCAGCAGGGTGTCTGCTGTTTTAGCCAAATCCAGATGGGGTTTTCCTATAAACAAGTGCACACAGAATATTTACACAGGCGATGGCACCTGACGCCTTAACACTTAGGCCATCCTATTGAGTAGCCACTCATACTATAAGTCACTTCAGTGCATTAAGTAAATATTTTAATATAGCCATGTCACTGTTTATTATATAATGGCGGGGGCCCAAATCTTGCCTAATGCTTGGTTAAAAAGTCAGTTTACACCATCCTTTACAGTGAATCAAAGAATGCATAAACGGGGCTCTTTTGTTACTCAGAGCTCTGTTTACTTTACTTTTCTGTAAACCTTTCGAAACACTTGCTTATAAGAGCTGATAGAACCCAGATTTTCCCCAGGGGCTGAGGTGTTCATGATGTCGGGAAGGTACCGCACAGAGTAATCAATGGAGTTTCCACTGAGCAGCCCCAAGCTCATCCCTCAATATCTGTCCCTAGTTCTGGTTGAAAACCAGCTTGGGATGGCACAAAGGCTCCTGCTCCAGCACAGGTAGCTCTGACACACCTGGTGCCAGGTGCAGGTGGCAGCTGCACAGAACAGCATCTTTGGAGGTTCAGCCTGCATCAGGAAAGGATGCCTGGCTTCTCCAGCTGAGGGAAGTGTGAGGTGGGGACCAGAAGGATGAACTCATCTCTTTTCTTTATTGCCTTCTTCCTTCACTTGCCTTTTCATTCTCCCAGTGTTCACATTCTCTGCTTCACTCTGCATCAGTCAGGAGCCATGTGTGGATCTCACCTAAGATCAGGGATCACAGAAACCCCTGACAACAGGAACTAGAGGCTGGGGGCTTCAAAGGTCCATCGCAGGTTGTGGCTCAGAAGGATTTGGGATGTTGCAGAGGATCATGTGGTCCTCTCAGCTCTGCCCACACTTCAGTTCTCTGCATCCAACCCTAGGTCCACTTCTGGCAGGGCAGAAACTTGCCCTACGCAGCACATGCACGATTCTTGGGAGGCACAAAATAATTCAAGACAATCCCCCAGAACAGTCCCCACCAGTGCCAGGTTGCCCTCAGCACTTCTTGTACCTCTCCCAGCACCCTGGGCCTCAGAACAGCAGCCAAAACCTCTGCAGACGGGAGCTGGGGTGAGGTTAGGACACGGGAAAAGCCCATCTGTACCAGCCTGGCTCTGCCCTGCAGTGACATGCACGTTATCCCAGAGAAAGAAAGGCTGTACAGGGATTTTTGGGGAGGTTGTGCCTCCCTGTCCCTGATTCACAGCTGTCCATGTGCTCGGAAGAGACTGCAGGTGCAGAACTGGCACGGAGGGGTTTGGGATGGAGGATTTTCCTGCAGAGGTTTTCAGCTGGTCAAGGGGGTTCAGCTGCACAGGGAGGAGCCATGTGCACACCCCTGGAGCTGGTGGCAGCAAAGGAGGAGCTGGAGCTGTTTTTCAGGGCTTCCCCTTGCAGACAGACAGCGGGGTTTGCAAAACGATGGTGGGACAGTGCTGGGCTCAGCTCACCTGTGAAAGGCAGGTAATTGCTGCCAGGAGATAGGGGCCTGGGGAGAAAATGGGGGGTTTGGCAGCAAATAACGACTGAGCACACCTTGTGTCCCCCTCTGAGCTTGTTCCTGGGAGCCCCTGGCTGTGGAGCACCACAAAGCTTCATCTGCACCGAGCCCACCGCAGCCAGGGGAGGAAAGGCCTGCAGAGCATCGGGGAGGATGCAGCACGTGCTGTCACCAGGCCAGAACAAAGGGGTAAACGGACCCTGAAAGAGGGGACAGGAGAGGGCCAGGCTGCAGGGTGCTTTAGGTAGGAAGGAAATCCCTGTTCAGGCCAGTTGTTTGTGTGGCTGGGCTGTGAGCATCCACGGGGTGACGCTTCTCGCTGGCTGCTCTATCCAGCATCTGCTTTTGGTTACTCCGCCAAAACAAGCCTGTGTGTAATTCTAAAGCATTGGTTCTGGGTCTGATATGAATCAGAAAATCACCCCTCTGTGAGTTTCTGAGGTAACCAATGCCCACATCCTGCCCTGTGCCATACTGCCAATGGTTACAGCACTCAGACCTCCCTGGAAGGTGAGAGGGGAGGTCTGGGGGTAGACAAAGGCTGCAGGTAGGTCCTTGAGCCCTTTTGGGTGGGCAGAGGGATGGCAGGGAGGGGAAGGGTCTCAGCCCTCCTGGAGCAGCACAGTGAGCTGCCCTCTCAGCTCAGTCTGGGCTTTGCTCCCCTCCCCAGGGCTCAGCTTGCCCTGTGCTGCTGCCCACGGCAGGGACACAACTTCCTGGGAAACAGCTCAGCTTTGTGCTCCCATGCACTCACATCCATGTGCATCCTGGCTGTGGAGAGACAGAAACCCACAGCTCCCTCACAGACCAGCTCAGATTCTGTAGTTCAGCTCAGATTCTGTAGTTCAGCTCAGATTCTGTAGTTCAGCTCAGATTCTGTAGTTCAGCTCAGATTTTGTAGTTCAGCTAGCCTGGGGCGGTGAAGGACTGAGAGACCATCTTTGAAGGAAAAATGCTGCAAGTGATGCTGCATCAGTGGGAGCTGAAGTACAGGAAAGCACACCTTGCTGAGAGCCACCCAAGGGTGCTGCTCAAGCCAGAGCAGCACCTGTGTCCCCTCCTGCTGGGTTTACCCCACCCTGACCCAAAGCTGTGCTCCCACACAGTCTGGCAGCTGTGGGCAGCAAGGTGAGTGTCACACCTGGAGCACCAACACCATGGCAGCTTGCTGAGGTCTGTGAGAACTGGGACAGAGATCACCCTGTCCCTGCAGCCATGCTGGGGAGGACAGCAGTGCCAGTCCTGATACCCTGCAGCCAGTCACTGGCCCTCAGCCCACCCTCAGCTTCCTTGTCAGCAGAAGCTTCAACACCCTCACTGACCCTCTTGTCCCACTGCCAGAACACCAGTCCCCCCACCAGTGGGGATGGGTGAGGATGGGCTCTCACCCTGCTGCCTCCCTCCCCTGCCATGTGTGGACCGCAGCAGGAGTAGTGGAGTGTCAATTCTGAATCCCCTGGGTCCCTGGCCCCTGTAATATATTGTTCTCCATTTTCCCCAGGGCAGCCTTGTTCCATTGGATAATTGGAAAGTATTTATCTGTGTCATATTAAGACCCATTTGGGTTAATTGGGAAATTGGCAGCCCTGGCCCTCCTTTGTTTAGACCAGGGTATAATTTGGTTAATGTTATTGTTTTTTTTAACTTTGCCACAAGAAGGCGGAAATTTAGATTCCATTATTTAGCAAGTAGCTCTGAGGAATGTCCTTTGGCAGCAGGGACCTGCAGTGGGGCCACAGAGCTCCTCACAGCCTTGGAGCATTTGGTGGGCATCTTGAGTCAGCCAGGCCTCAAGAGCCCTTGCCACAAATCTCCATCCTTTCCTGATCCAGTTCCTGCTCCCTGCCTGCTCTCCAGTGTGCCACACGCCAGATTGGAGAGGCTGTCACTGCAGCACAGTGGTTTGTGCAGACAGGGACGATGGCAGCGGCTCCACCGGGTCAAAGGGCAGCTCAGCCTGGCTGAGCAGCTGGTCCCAGCCATTGGGACATGACTGGAGGAGAGCATGGAATGCTCAGGGACCCTTCTCACCATCAGTCTGTTCCTAACCCTCTGTGCCTCAGAGTTTCCTTCAACCAAGCTGAGCATCTCCATGTCTAACACCTTGCAATTCTTCCCTAAATGTATTCTTTTGGAACCATCCAACCTTTTGGCGTGTGCAGCATCCTGCAGCAGAGAGCTCCACAGTGTAACTGTGAAGGGGGTGAGAAAATCTCTGCTTTTGTCTTCTTTAAATCTCATGCTTAAGCACTTCCTTGGATCTCCCTAGTTCCTGTAGTGTGCAGTCATTTCTCATTGATGCTGTTTAGACCATTCCTGACTGGGCAGTCCTTCACACTGAGGTTTCCTGCCCCAGCCTCCTCCTCCCAGCCCATTTCACATCCTTTTTGGTCATAGTTGTTCTTCTCTGTGGACAGTTTTCCCCATATACATTACTTTTCATTTGAATTTTTGTCACTCAGCCACTCGGTACCAGCATATGCTTCTGTAGCTTTCCACGTGAGGTGTTTTTACCATGGAATCATAGAATCACAGAGTGGTTTGGATTGGAAGGAACCTTAAAGTTCATCTCATTCCACCTCACTTCCACTGCACCAAATTATTCCAAGCCCTGTCCAACCTGGCACTGAGTAACTGGACATTAGTAGGAAAATTCCTCTCTCTATCTCCATCATCATGTTGATGATGATCAGCACAAGCCCTAGCATTTTCCTGCCTTTAGCTTTCATTAAAGCAAACCTAACTTATGCACCCTATTTCTAAATACTCTTATTCAATAACAGCTTTTCAGCAGCTTTTGGTGAGGGAAGTTCTTAGAAATGTTCTGAAAATCCAAGACCTCTCACATCGCCTTAAAATGGTGCCTTAAAATAGTTCTGACACGAGGCACCACAAAAGCCATTTGGACCACACACCTTCAGCTCTTCATTCCTGTTCCCTCAGCACATCCAGAGCTCTGAGCCATTTGTCCTGGCACTCCTCTCTCTTGCTGAACCTGGCTGCACCACTGAGGTCTTTGATGCTGAGATCCCACTTGGTCATGGTTAGGGAAGGTGAAACATGTTGATGTGAGTTGTAGCTTGGGGATGAGGATCCATTGGGGTAATGCTGTTGCCTCAGAGAAAGCCATGGCTAGTGAACTTCTGGGCAGTTTGAGCAGACTGGGGAGATTTCCTCTCACTCCTAAACACTCCATCTTCCTTGCCAGGATACAGACAAAACCAGCAGTGGGGACGTTTCACCACATCCTGTCCTGTGTGTCCTTTCCAAGACAGGCTCAGCTCTTCCAGAAAGGATATTCCATCAGGAATCTGGATACTGGCTACCTGTCCTTGTACAAGTGTGGGATAATAATTATTTTGTCTTTCTGTCATCATTGTCACTCAGGAAGAAAGAGATCTGTAACGCCTGTGCAGCTTTACTCTGTCCCCTGGTTGTTGCCCACGCAGCCAGGGAAGAGGTTTCTTGGGTGTTGTGGCCCATGGTCAGTGAAATAAGAGAGACCAGTCATGAGATTTGCAACTGGACCTGGAGTCCCAGTTAATGCCAAGCCTCGCCTCTTTCAATAACCTGTGCTTACCTAAACATGGCCCTTTTTGGTCACAGGCCTGATGCTTTGAGTCTGGGTGATTTGGTAGATAAATTTAGACTGCAGGATATATTAAAATTTCTAGCCAGTAGGAGAGTGACGTTCTTGAACAGCCTTCCAAACCGGAAAGTAGGGGCAAGGAACCTAGGCTGTTTGTAGATGGAACTTGATAAGTTAATGGAAGGGATTTCATGACATGACAGAAGTGATCCTAGAGTGAAAAATTAAGTCATGGGATAATGGGCCTTGAATGTTTCATTTGTTTGTATCTTTGGAAGCATGCTTTAAAATGAGCGGTTCTTTGGTTCTTGATATTCTTTATTGCACTATGGTTTATCATCCCAAGCTCTGCGTTGCCTCAAGGAACCACACATTTTCTTTCCTCCTGGTGCAGCCTTTGCTTTTGGGATGAAAGATTTGCTTTCTTTCATAGCATTTTGGCTGGAGATGGGATCTGGATGTGCTGCACTCTTGCTGTCGTGTCAGAGCACTCCTGTGTGAGGCACCTTGCCCACAGTGAGATGTTTCTTGGGCTTGGAGCCTTTTGCTCTTGGCTGGACTGTCAGGACCACGTGTCTTTTTTCCTTCTTTTATGGGATGAAGTGGGTGTTCAGCTGGGTTCACCCAGGAGTTTCACTTCTAACGGTCCTATGGGCACAGGGGGAACAGGTGGATTTTTAACTACATTGGTCTCTGAGAGAAAAGGCTGAGACAATTTGGGTTGTTGGGCCTGGAGAAGAGAAGCTTTGGGGTGACCTCATTGTGACCTTTCAGTACCTGAAGGGAGCTGCAAGGGAGATGGAGAGAGGCTGTTTACAAGGGCCTGGAGGGACAGAACAGGGAGAAATGACCTTAAACTGGCAGAGAGTAGGTTTAGATTAGCTGTTGGAAGAAATTCTTCCCTGTGAAGATGGTGAGGGTGCTTGCAACAATGCGTTTTTCAGAAAAGGGACTGCTCTGGAGAGCTGTGGAGGGCTCAGTGCTGATCCATGGCTGCAGACACTGGAGAGGGAATCCCCTCCCAGCACAGCTCCAGTCCAGGTGTGCCCTGCAGTCCAAGTCCTGCTCCCAGCACTGCTGACCTCTGTGGGCTTAGTGGGGAATGAATGGCTTTGGAGCAAAGTGCTGTGGAGCAGTTCTAAGCTGCACATTCTCACATTCTCCCTTTGGACCTGCCATGCAGCTGTGGGCACTTTCTATTAAGTCTTCTCCATATTAAAGTGCATTTTAACGCCATCAGTGCACACAGGCAGGCAGGCTGTGCCCTGGTTTCTTTCAGGGTGTTTCCTATTAGAAGTTCTTACCTGGCAGCTCTGTTCATGTGTGCTGTGGTAGAGGGTGGCACAGGATGCACACCAAACCTCTGCCTTGGTCTCTCCCACTTATCACCTGGGCCTTTTTCTGCTGCCTGTGTCAACAGTCAAGGGCAAGAGACAGGGCTCTGGCCAAGAAGAGTTTCACTGGGCTCTGAGAAAGGGGATGACAGGTTCTACAAAGATCAGCAGCTGCTCTTCCTCTCCTGGCCATTTGCTTTCTGGTAGCCAAAGGAAGAGAGGCTCTGGGTCACCAGCCTGAAATGCAGAGTTGGACATGACTCCTGTCACCAGATAGGTTTTTATTTAGGGGTCAGAGCCACAAGCACTGGGCTGGAGAGTTGTCATGGCACCACACACCCAATGCTTAGGGCAGCTCCGTAGTCTGGCTCAGGTCAGTCCCTGCTGCAGCAGGAACACGCCCCGTGGGCACGAGTCCTCTGCCAGCAGCCTGGGACCTTTCCCAAAGCCCTTCTGGGTCAGTCTGTGGCCTTTCCCACCCACTGAGTGCTCCCTCTGCCAACTCGAGCTGGCGAGGCCCCCGTGCTGGGCAGCGGGACCGTCCAAGGCCAGAGAGCTGATCCTGCCTCCAGCTCCTCTCCCTTTGAGAGCCACCCTCATCACTTCATTAATAGTGTTTGTCCCTGTACCATTTGCTCCTTCTCCTCCTCTGGCATCTGATGAAGAGGCATGGGTCCAGTTTGTGCTCATTTTCCATTTCAAATCTCTGCCATGTTTTCTCTCTTTCAGAAAGATTTTGTTTATTGCATTTCTAAAATGTAACGAAATAAGGGAGACAAAGATCAGACATAACCACAAATGCTGCAAAATTAGGACACAGTTTAATGCTGCAGCCATAACCAAGGACATCAGCATGACCTTCAAGAGAAGTCAATGTTTTCCTGCAGAAATGTGGGGAGGCAGCTGCTGGGAGGGGTGCAAGAATAACCAGAAGAGCCTTTGGGGAGACCAGCAACAGCTCAACCTGTCTGCTGACCAGAGAGCCATAATCCACATGCAGGAAGGACCTGAATTCAGAGCTGGGCTCCACAGGACTTCAGCAGATTCCCCTGGGATGCACAAACCCAGAGCTGTATCATTCCATGCCAGCTGGACAAGCAGACCTGGGCTGGGACAGAACTGCCCTGCCCTGCACGGAGCTGTGGGACTGCGTGGGCTGAGGAACCTCAGCTGGTGTCTCTTTTCAGGCCCCTCATAAGCAAAAGAGCCTTGCAAGAGACACGACCACCTTTGTGTTGGAGGACCAGGTGGACAGGTCCAGAAAAGCTCTCCATATTAGTATGATTTTTTTCTGAGTCCAATGCAGTGCTATGAGAAAACTCAGCCTGGATTTTTGGATACTTGTGTCCATGAACTCCAGTATCTCAGAGTAGGATGGGAAAGCTTTGAGGGCCTGGCTTCAAGAACCCCCCACACTTCCTTGGGATGAGAAACCTTCTCATTCCATAGCTGTCAGAGCCATGACTTGGGGTTAAGAGTAGTGCCAGTGTTAATGGCAACAGTGATGCTGACAACATGGAGTACCAGGGTAACTTCCAGAGACCAGGGATTCCCATCCCACTGGAAAAGCTGAAAACCACAAGGTTTTGGTCAGGGCTGGATGTAAACCAAATTCTGAAAACAATACAATTCCTTTGAATTAGGAGCACGGTTTGTCCCTTGTAACCAGCCCAGGTTGCACTGCCACCAGCAGAAGCAGCTCATTGTTAAACATTTATAAATTAAACAGAATCAAATCAAATTGTAGATTAGAAAGAAGTGCAATTTCTCTCAGCAGCTGCATTCTGCCAAGGCAGCTGGAGCAGGGCTGTCCCCAGGTGTGCAGGACCCTATACCTGGTGTGATCCAAGCCTCACCAACCCCAGCCCACAGCATGAGTCAGACCTGGGAAATCACAAGATTAGCTTGAAAGCAGCTCTGCAACCAGAACAAGCAGCAAGAACAAATCTGAGGCTGATAACTGCTTTTTGAGCCTTTTCAGCATACTTAGAACATTACTGCTTATTTTAAGATTTTTAAGTTTATTTTAAGATTACTTTAAAAACTACAAGTATGGTCCAGATTAATAAGATGTTTTATCTAACTCAGAACTGTCTGCATATGTTGTCCAGTAAAGTTCTAACAGTATTTTTAGCATTTCACCACAGAAATAACCCTGGGCACAAGAGCAGGGCTAAGAACTGGTGGCAAATTCCAGGTAGCCCATGAACTGCAACACTTGAATGCTTCTAATCATAGAATAATATAATCATAGAATGCTTTGTGTTGTAGGGGACCTTAATGCCCATCCATTCCCACCTCCTGCCGTGTCAGGCACACCTTCCACTATCCCAGTCCCCTCAAACCTGGCCTTGAACTCTTGCAGGGATGGGGCAGCCTGGACAACATGTGCTAGGGCCTTACCCCTTTCCTCTACTATTTTCCATCACTTAAAACTTCTCTCTGTGAAAGAAATGAAGGTGAAATCACTCCTTTTCAAAACAGCTCAATGGGAGGGGGCTGAGGCCAGAGCTGAGCTTTTCCCCTGAGAGCAGCCCCTGTCCCTCACCAGGCAGCCCAGGCTGGAGGCCAGGAGCTGTCCTGGATGAAGACAGCCACCACTGCCCATCCCTGGGCTCTTCACTGCTGGCTAAGGCCTGTGGGCAGCTTGGAGCAGATATCAACGCTGGGAGTTGGGAGGCTGGGAAGGAGATCCTATCCTAAAACGCCTGGGGGTGCAAACAGCTGGCAAACCTCGCCGAGCTGGGGGTCACACTGTGACCAAACGCTGGGCGGGTTTGCCTCAAGTGAAGATTTTATGGTTCACACAGCTCTGTTTGCTGGGTCTTGGCACTGCCCCCACGGAGGGGTTGCACAAGAAGCTGCACAGGATCAGTTGTCGGTGAAGGGGGGATGGATCCAGGCTTGTGGAAGTTTTCCTTGGTTTGTTTCCTGTTCACTGAGAAAGCCCAGTGTATTCCAGGTGCTCCCCCTGCCCTGCAGCTCCTCTGGTGGAGCTGAAGTGGTGAGCAGGTCACTTCTCCAGGGCATGGGAGGAATGTGCAGATCTGTGGGAAACAGCCCGTGGGCTGCATCGTGTGCTGGGATGGGGCTTTCTGCAACCCTGAGGAGCTCAGCGAGGGGAATCATCCAGCAGGGACGTGGGCTGCAAGGCAAACCATGAGATAATAGCAGTGCTGCTTGCCCTGGCAGCCCAGGGAGGTCAGGAGGAGAAAAGGCCTCTTGTTCTGGCCGCAGGGGCAAGTGGTCAGAGCTGCCTTGTGCCTTCCAAACCTGACACGGCTCTAAGGAGGACCAGACAGGATTCCTGCAGAGCTTGTGCACAGCAGGACTTGATCAGCATTTGCAACAAGCCAGTGCAAATGTCCACAGCGTATTTGCCCCCAGGAATCCAGAGCTACTCTTACTGCCTGAGCACTGTAAACACCAGCTAAAACACACCAAGTCCATGTTTAGCGAGATGGATTTATCAGCAACATTCCTGCAAGCAGAAGCCCAGGAATACAAACACACCACAACAAACACGTGAAGAATTTGATAAGGCTGAACTGCATCTCAGAACATCTCTCTCCTGGTTTTTCTCTTTGTGTATTTAAAGTTTTATGGCGGGTTATGATTGCTTAAGAGGTGCTGCCCATGCATTACAGCTAAATGTAGCTACTTCCACTTCAACTTCAAACAGCAAAACCGGGGCAGATTTGGTGGATCTTGTGGAGGAGGAAGTGCAAGCTGTGCTCATTCCCACCTCAGTGCACACAGGAGTGGCACAGGGGGAGAAGGTGGAAGGCGAGGGTGAGATGCATGGCTGGGCAGGGAAGAGCAGTGCACACCATCAAAGCTGCATAACCATAACCCAAGCAGGACCCAGCCTCACGGGAGTGTCATTCCTGGAACCATTTCTACATGTTAGAAGCCAAGTACACCTCAAGGTGTTGTATCCAACCCTGCACAGGCCCCAGGCAGGAGCCAGGGCTCTCAATCCTGCAGAGATGCCTCAGGTCCAGCTGCTGTAGATGCTCCATCTCCTATTTTCCTTTCTTTTTGGGGTTTCTAAGGTGCATTTGTGGGACACAGTGGCACTGAGCAGAGGAAGCAGTGTCTGCCCCTATGTTAGATCCCACAGGAAGGCTCAAGAGATGTTGGTTTAGCTGCAGGGAGTGGCAGATCCTAGCTCTGGTATTTTTGGTGTACACCTTGGCAGGCAGCTCGCTCCTGGAAACTTAGAAAAAAAAATGTGATGAGGGAGCTTGCTTGATATGTGGAGACCTGAGGTGTGAAGGGGATTGCTAAGGCCTGAACAGTGAATTTTTCAATTTAGGAGTTTTCCAGCCAAAGAATTAGTTTTCTGGAAGATGAGCTGCTGATGCCAAAAGTGTTTCTCAGGGAGATAAAGTTTTTCCCCACTTCTAAAAATAATTTTTCATTTCAATGGTTCAGTTCATTTTTTCCTTAAGAAAAAGTTCAAAATGTTAAAAAATAAAAATATTTCGAGTTACCCAATTATCTGCCCTAGCAGGACAGGCTCCAAACAGTCTGTGGTGTCTGTGGGCACTGCAGGGGCTGCCTGGGGGACAGGGGAGCAGGGGAAGGGGATGTGGAGGGGCATGGTGAGAGGTGAGGGGTGAGGGGCAGCCTGTCTGGCTTTGCTGCACCCTTACCTCCTCAGGAGGGAGCAGAGGGAGGTGGGCAGCATCCAAGGGTGCCATTCCCTCTTGTCCTGTCATTGGAGCTGCCCCTCAGGAGGAGCTGCAGCCCCCAGGGAGGTCTGGCCTCAGTGTCCTCTGCTCCAGCTGAAGAACCCAAGTGCCCTCAGGGACTCCTCGTGTGGCCCCTCAAGGCCCTTCCCCACCTTTGTGACCCTCATCCAGATGCTCTCTTAAAGCTTTAGGACCTTCTTGGATCGTGGCACCCAAAACTGCCCCAGCATTTGAGGAGAGGCCTCCCAGCCCAGGGCAGAGCGGGACAATCTCCTCCCTCCCTGGCTGGCCATGCTGGGCCTGATGCCCCCAGGACACAGATGTCCCCCTGGCTCAGATCCAGCTTGGCCATGGCCCAGCACCCCCAGGGCTTTCCACAGCTGCTCTCCAGCCTCTCCTTCCCCAGCCTGTCTGTGCATCCAGCACTGCCCCTCCCCAGCACAGCCTGGCATTTGTCTTTGTTAAACTTCACCTGCTCGGTAGAATCGACCGAGCCCCAGCCGGGCCTTGGTGAGCAAGCATGGAAAGGGGGGAGCAAGTCTGAACCTCATCCATGCTGCACTGCTGCCAGGCAGAAAGTGATGAACCAGGCGTGTCCTCCAGAGCATCTCCAGTGTCCTGCAAGGAAGTACCCACCATGTATCACGATAGCCCAGCTTGATGAACTTCAAATTTACAGGCAGGGAGAGATGGAGCATGACTTGTACTGTGTACGGCCTTGCAGTGGATGTGTTGGCAGCAGTGCTTGATGGGAGATGTGCTCTGAGGCTCAAAAGTGTGTCTAAGCTTTGTAAATACAATCAGTTCAGCCTAAACGAGGGAACAATGTGGAATGTTTTGAGGCCAAATTTCACTCCAGAAAAAAAAAAAAAACAACAAAAAACTAGGGCTGAGCCAGTGGTGCTTGAGTGTGTTGTGAAGGCTGTGTCTGCAGGGTCACAGCGTGACCTCCTGGCTCAGACAGAAGGACCCCGGCACACTCACTGCAAATTAAAATGTTGCATATGCTGTGAGTGTAAGAAGAGATTGTACACAGAGCCTGCAAGAAGCCTTCCTGAAGGACTTTCGCCTCGGCTGGTGGTCTTGCAGCTTCGACACTGGATGTCTGGCTCACGCTCTCTATTTTTGAAAAACATTAATAATCATAATCCATATAAAACTGTCATATTGGTTCAACATGTACGTCACCAAAGCCCTGACTAATTTATCAAAGATTTAGTGTTCGGTTGAACAAAGTCTCATTTTTGTAAGCAGATGCAGTTTGCTGGATTGTCCTGTCATCACCCTCTGTTCCCACTGGAAAGATGCATCGTATCAGCAACTTCAAGAAGTTAAAAAAATGTTCATTTTAGAACAGCAATGTAAACACTTATTGAATGTTCCACACTAGTCGTGAATTAAATAAAGAGTCTGGGGGCTCATGCTGCTCGTGTCGAAGTGGGTCTGCAGCCCCACAGTGGGTGGATCATCACAGCGGGGATGGGGCATTGCAAAGGAGACCTGGAGCTGCTCAAGGGAGCTGAAATGCGAAAGCAGACGTGGCAAATGGAATTGTCTGCTCAAAGACGCAGCTCAGCACAGGCCTGGCCTGCCTGGGTGCCCACAGGGCTGTTTGCAGCAGGCCAGGCTTGGCAGGAACAATTGGAGGAAAGGCCATGGTGATGAGTGAGGAGGGTGATGGGGAGCACACAGCCTGTCCCAGTGCGGCACTGGGCACAGCTTTGTGGTCCCTGCAGAGGGATAAAGTGACACAGACACCCCCAGGACCTCCTTCCCAGCCACCCTGTGTGAAATGTGCCAGTGCAAGGCAGGACAGACAGACACAGGCTCTGAGCTGCAGCTGGTGGGACAGGAAAAGCTGGAGCAGGTGGGGCTGGAGTGAGGTGGATGAGAAAGCAGATGGCAAAATCCCTGCTGGTGCAGGGTGGGGAGAGGAGTGTGAGGGTCCTGGCTCACACAGTGTGGAGGAGATGGTATCATGTGCAATGCACTGTTCCTACTTCCTTATACAGTAAATTGGTAACTTTTTTGTATTAAATCAGATTTTATCACTGAATCAATCTTACACTTTTCTATTCTTGTTCTCTACAAATGACCTTTTTTAGCTTTCCTCAGCTCTTTCCTGATGGGACTCATTAGGAGCTGGTGCTGATTCTTAGAGGCATTCACTTTCACTCAGCATCTGGAGATTTTTCAGACAATGTTCTGTTGAGATGGTCCTGCAGCTTTCCTCTGATGTGCTCAGCCCCTCCTGGGCCATCTGCCTGCATCCCACAAACATGTTTGGTGTAAGCTGAATCCTTTCCATCATCTTTCTGGTTAGATGGGAGTGTCATCTGCCCAAAGATCTATAGAAGCACAACCTGAATTTGCAGAACCTTTTCAGAGTTTTTGTGATGTGTTTTGACCACAAGCCTCTCATAAACCTTGGAGTAGAATGATGTGGTAGAAAAACAACTCCTCTGCCCTTCAAAAACTCCCAGAATTTTGTACCTAACATGATTGAATTCTTCATAAAGCCTTTAGCCCTCGTGGGTGCTAATCATAAGTTTGATGTCAGAGGACAGGTTTTGCATATGTATTTTACTTTGCAGGGTGTTTGTACACTTCCTGGTGTAAAAGCTGACTGATGTTTGCTCTTTTCATTTGCTGTCTGTATCATATAATTAGCAGCCTCCTCTGGGTTGTGTGGAATTATTCCTGTCATTTATTCCAGTTTTCTCAGCAAACCAGTTATATAAAGCAAGACTGTTCTGATTCATGGATCTCAGTTCGAGAGCTCTCTCGTGGGGGTTCCCCAGGGCTGTGTGTTTTGAAGACAGACTTTCTGCAAATATTCTGTGCCCATGGGTGGAAATTCCTTCAAAAAAGCAGTCAGGTGTCCAGCAGACAAGGAGAATCAAGCAGGCAATAGGGAATCCTGGGATTTTCCTGTGCAAACTGCCAGTAATCAGCTGTTTGTGGTCTGATCACTTCACAAATGCCAGCCTTCGTTCACTGCTTCCCAGATTGCTTTGGGAATTTGTCCTCACCTGCTCCTCTTCTCTTCCAGAGGTCACTTTGGGGTCTGCTCCTCTCCCATCCAAAGTGGAGCAGCCAGAATCTGGGCCGGTCCCTCCAGGCACGGTGATGAATGGTGTGATCAAACAGGATCGCTCGGACCACAAAAGCTCACCAGCTGGCAATGAGGAGGAAAAGGCACCCAAGGAAAAATCTGCCACTGAAGTGAGGGATGGCACCAAGCTCCAGCCCCCGCCCTTCGCGGAGCGCAAGAATGGTGAGTTCCTCACCTGGTGGTGGCAAAAGATGGGAATGGAGATGGGAGCCATGGAATGGGATCCATGAGATGGGATCCATGGGTTGGGATCCATGGGATGGGAATGGAGATGGGATCCATGGGTTGGGATCCATGGGATGGGATCCATGAGATGGGCTCCATGAGATTGGAATGGAGATGGGACCCATGAGATGGGATCCATGAGATGGGATCCATGGGATGGGATCCATGGAATGGGATCCATGGAATGGGATCCATGGGATGGGATCCATGGGATGGGAATGGAGATGGGATCCATGGGTTGGGATCCATGGGATGGGCTCCATGAGATTGCAATGGAGATGGGACCCATGAGATGAGATCCATGAGATGGGATCCATGGGATGGGATCCATGGGATGGGATCCATGGGATGGGACCCATGAGATGGGATCCATGAGATGGGATCCATGGGATGGGATCCATGGAATGGGATCCATGAGATGGGAGCCATGGAATGGGATCCATGGGATGGGACCCATGAGATGGGATCCATGGGATGGGCTCCATGGAATGGGATCCATGGAATGGGATCCATGAGATGGGATCCATGGGATGGGATCCATGAGATGGGATCCATAAGATGGGAATGGAGATGGGATCCATGAGATGGGATCCATGGAATGGGATCCATGGAATGGGATCCATGAGATGGGATCCATGGGATGGGATCCATGAGATGGGAATGGAGATGGGACCCATGAGATGGGATCCATGAGATGGGATCCATGGGATGGGCTCCATGAGATGGGAGCCATGGGATGGGCTCCATGAGATGGGACCCATGAGATGGGAATGGAGATGGGATCCATGAGATGGGATCCATGGAATGGGATCCATGAGATGGGATCCATGGAATGGGATCCATGAGATGGGAATGGAGATGGGACCCATGAGATGGGATCCATGAGATGGGATCCATGGGTTGGGATCCATGAGATGGGATCCATGGGATGGGATCCATGAGATGGGATCCATGGAATGGGATCCATGGAATGGGATCCATGAGATTGGGCTCCATGAGATGGGATCCATGAGATGGGATCCATGAGATGGGATCCATGCTTCTGTAGCATCTCCTGAGTGATCTGGGGTTTTGGTTCACTGCTGTTTTTATGTGTGGTGTTTTGGAGGATGTTTGCTGTCAAGCATCTTGCCATAAGATGGCCTGATTTTCAGATTTAATGGAATTTAATGGAATACTGATCTCAGTATTTCTGGGACAGACGTAAATGGTGTTGTCAACCTTGAGGCATTTGGCAATGTGCCAAAGTGTTTGGTATGATTTTGGCTGAAATGTGGAATTTCAATCTCTTGGGAAGAGACTGGTGTTCTGATCACAGCAGCAGAATTTCTGGGGAATTAGGGTGATGTGAAGTTGATCAGTGGAGAAGAAATGGGAAGTGTATTTCATTCGGGAAGGGTATTTGGTTTGCCAAGGCCCCAATAGACTGCTCTGCTCTCTCTGAGTACTGGGTGCCCCAGACTTTCACCAAAATTGCTTCAGATTTGTGTAACAGAGAGCAGAATTTGGCCCAGGCCTGTGCAAGGGTCATTTGTGGGGTTCATGGGCACAACAGCTACTCTTGCTGGTAGACACTGCTCTGAGTTTCAGTGGAGATCTGTTGGTAGAAAGCTGATGGACAGAAAAACCCCACAACTGAGCCTGTGTAAAGCATGCTTAGGCTGAGGAGTTGTTTGCCATTTCTTTCAGGCAACTGTGTAATATATGAAATGAAGAAAATTCCTTTTGTGCACTCTAAGGCTTTCAACATTAAGTCCTCAAAACATCATGCAATGTGAAAGTGCAGCCCAAAGGCACTGTTTTTGCTTTGTGTCTTTGATTGTTTGCATTATTGTACAGGACCCAATTTTTCTCAATCGCTATAAATCAGAAATAATCCAAATGATGTCATCATGGCAATGTACTGGTGTCAGGCTGGAGTAAAACAACTGAGAGTCAGACTCAGTCACACCAGAGGATTCCTCTTTCCTACAACTCCAGATTTCAAAGTGTACCTAAGATAATACAGTAACAATGGGACTTGTAAAGGGACAAACTGCTCAGTGATGTAAAAGAAAATCACATTTTCTCCATAGCTTTCATATCCTCATTTTTCTATCCATTTTCCACACTTTTTTGTTATGGGAAGGAAAAGAAAGAAACATCTCCAGGTGCCCACAGGCTCCCAGCACAACCTGCAGACGTGCAGGTAGCAACTGCCCTAAGCCCTGCAGCAGTGCCAGCATCTGCCTGGCAGCTGGCCCCGTGTCAGGGGTTCGTGTCCCCCAGGGCTGGTGGCCCACCAGGACATGGCTGCACCCCTGCAGCCCCTCCACACTGGGCTGTTTGCCCTCTCTAAGCAAGAAGAGCCCCCCACAGTCTGGGCACCCCTCCAGCCCTTTGCTCTGCTCCGCTTCCCTTTCTTTAGCACGTTTAGACAGTGCAGGCGATCGGCTCTTCCTGCCATCCCCACTTGGGAACAGCAGGTTCCCTTCATCTCACATCATCTCAGGAGCTGGCAGGCCTGCCAAGTGTCACAAGCGTCATGTGGCACCTGGGCCTGCCTTTGATGTCACATTCCGTGGTGTGACAGCTCCCGCAGGGCTGCTGGAGCAGCTCCATGAGCTGGGCATGAAGTGGGGACATCCTGCAGCCCCCCAGGCTGCCCTCCTCAGAGCCCAAAATCAGATTTGTCCCTGATGAGGACACAGCCCTCCAGCCTCCTCAGTGCCATTTGTGGGGGTGCCACAACAAGGACCTGCTACCCCATCCCTCGTGAGGGGGCCAGTTGGGAGTGACTTGGGGAAAAAACACGGCATCAGTGTCCCCTCACCCTCCTGAAGAGCACCCCAGTGGGTGTGCTCAGCACTCCCACCTTCATCCCACACTCAGAGGGGACAGCAGGGACGCCCCCACCCCCAAGATGGTGCCACTGAAGGACACAGTGCTTGGGAATGAGTTGGGTAAAGTGGAAGAAGATTCCATCTGTTGTCTGTAAGAATCTTCCAGGGCATGTAAGGAGAAACAAGTGTGAGGTGTGTCACCCCCCATGCCTCCTCCTGCCCTGTTGCATCCCATCTTCAGAGGGAACAAGTGTGCAAACCTCAGCCAGGCAGGATCTTCCCTTGTTCCATGCTCTTTCCACCCTGGGCTGGTGCTCTGTGCTGGTTCAGTGGGCATTAGACACCCGTGTGTCAAGGGCACAGCTCCTCAGTGAGGACCAGCTCCTGCCCAAGCCTGAACTTTCAAACTGCCCTCTTTATTTGACTTAACTTTGATTTAATAAAAACAGTCTAGCTAGAATATTTTTAAATAGGAAAATAGCCTTTTTAACTCTAGTATTATTCAAAAATGGCTGAGGGGATTTCATTTAAATTTGTAAAAATAAATCACCTTTGAGCAAGCAGAAAGCCCATTTGGCAGGGCCTACAAAATCCCAGGACTACGTGCATAAGTCCTGGAAAATGGGGACTGTTACCTCTGCAAAAAGCAGGAATTCTGACCTCTGCCTGCCCAGTGTAACCCCTGCCCTGCCCTGGGATGGAGCACTGCCAGGCTGCCCTCTTTCCATGACTTCCAGTCCCACAGAGGTTAGATGCCCAATGATATTGTCTCCTTCTAAATTCTGCTCTACACTGAGCCAGGCAGAGCTGTGAACTGCTGTCTCAGGAGAGCCTCAGGAGAGGCAGATGTGGCTCTGGGTCTTCCTAAAGTCCCAGTGATGCTGGGTTTGGAGGTGAGGTCTAGACCCGCCCCTGTTGTGCATGACCTTGTGTGGGTGCTGGATCCGTGGGCTCCTGCCAGCTCCTGGCCCTTGGAGCTCAGCATGGTGACTCCACCACTCCATCCCTGACCCAATGCTCACCCCATGCCATCTCCCCATGCAGGGACACTCCTGAGGCACGTGGCACCCCTCAGGTGAGGACACATTGTGTCCTGCCCACTCCTCTGCTGCTCCCTGGGCTGGTTGGGTTGCACACAAAACCAGACAAAAAAATAAGACAATTCTTGATGCAGTGGGCACACCAGGCCCTGCAGGGCACCAAGGTCCCCAGCTGCCACCTCCCCGATGTTCTGGAGCCTTCAGTCTGGGAACCACAAGGGAACCACAGTGTCTGCAGTCATGCAGGTGCCAAGGTCTCACTCTGTGATCCAGAGGTGTCTCGTACGTGCATCCCTCACAGACCCACTCACCCACAGGCTCAGTGCTCCCTGCATTTGGGGGTCTCAGATCCATGAGCTGCATTTCTCTCCCAGATCCATCTGAAACCCTCTCAGATGCTGACACCAGGGCCTGTGCTTACACTCTGAAGCAGCAGCAATGCTCCTAGGATAATTTCTTCAGCTGGTAGCAGCTGTCATCTCATACAGCTCACCCCAACTAATCCCACTCCATCCCATCTCACCCCATCCCGTGCCATTGTGCTGTTCCTCACCTGTGTCAGTGGGAACAGCAGTAGAACATTTAATTTGTCTTGCATCAAGACTGTGTTTACCTTGGCCACTCCCTGTGTGACTGATGATGGTTTCTCTGCACAGTGGGAAGGCAGTGAGGGTGCAGGCTCTGTGTGGGACTTTGGCCACGTGTCCCTCCCTGTGCCGATTTGGCCAGATGGATTTCAGAAATAATTTTGTGATAATATTTGCAAACACAAGGAAAGGGGCCAGAGGACATGCAGGGGCTCTGTAGAGCAGCTCCTCCAGAAATGTCTCAGTGGATGTGCTCAAAATGAAAGGTGAAGTGTCCTTTGGTACAGCCCAGAGACAGAAAATTCCCTTGTTCCCTGTCCCAGGACTCTGAGACTGATGGATTTCACTCATGGAACTTTCAAAGTGTGAGACACCCTGTCTGATGTGATGAGCTTTCTCTACCTCAGAAACTGCTCAGGATGAGCTCAGCCCACTCTGGAGGGCTCCATTTCTCTACAGTGATTTTCAGAGTTTAAACACCCAGCTCTGACCCAGGCAACCTTGCAAGAAGAGATTGATTTCACCCATTTGCCTCCACCCATGTGCCTCCAAGTCTGGTGTCAGCTCTGGCTGCAGGTGAAGGCTCTGGTTCCCAGGCTGGCTACTGCAGGTAGGAGACATGGAGGGCTCCCCTGTGCCAACACCACTCCAGGAGTGGGTTTGCAAACTGCTCATAATGTTTCCACATAGGTTTCCCATTGCTGATTTTGGAGAATAATGTAGTTAAACTCTTCTGTTTATTTGTGTAGTGAAGCAGACCTTCTGACCACCAGTCCCTTTAGCCCACTGCAACAAAGGGGAGGATTTTCCAGTGCCCATCTGGTTTGTGTTTAATGTAATGTGCAGAAAGGTTGCACATTTTCAGGGCCTGTGTTCATAAGTAGTAGATTGTACAACAGTTTATTACACAAATGGAGCTTTATATTGCTGGGCTTTGTTGAGCTGCCAGTTGGGATAAAAAAATAGTAACGTGCTTCATAGACCCTATCAAGGAAAATTAGAAAGCATTAAATTCTGCTCAGACTATCCATCACTGGTAATCAAATCCAGAGAGGCTGGTGGGAGGTCAAGACTTTCTTGTTCTTGGTGTTTCTGAATCAATAACTACTATGAAAGACATGTAAGTGAAACCAAAAGAAGAGAGAGGTGTCTGACCTAGAAGTCAATACAAGATCACAGTGCAGAGGCCAGAAGAGACCAGATACCTCCAGGTTTTGAGGAGAAAACCCCAGTCTCAACTCAGTTCTTGTGGTGAGCATGTGTTTTAGTTTAATTCTATATTGGAATGGTTATTAAATTACTATCTAGTCCCAGGAAAAATCTAGCCTTTCTTCCACATAGCCAGGTAAGAGGTGTATCTACAGGAAGATTTTTCAAATTGCCTTTGGATCCAAATCAAATAAATATTGCAAACCTTGTATTGAACCCAGGTGATATCTAATCCACAGTGAAACATCAGCCTGCAGCCTCGGACTACTCAGCCCAGCTTTAATGCCACTTAAATCAGAATGTAAGAGCTAAAGGAATTCCAGGAATCCAATGATATAAACTGTATTTTTAGAGCTGTGAGTGACTTGTGAGAGTGAAACAGTGCAGTGACTAAAGATAGCCCAAGCCAGGTTTTCCATGATTTATCACAGGAACGCTCACAGTAAGTTAAAGTCACTGAATGTTGTGATAGCAGCACCTACATGCTGGCATGTTTTCAGGACAAGTCATTCATAACATATTTGCCACAGAGGAAAATTTCCATAACTGAGCTCTGAGTTGTGTCTCACTTGCACAAGCACCACACACATCACTTTCCTATTAAGACACTGAGAGGTCTATTTGTTTCCTAGGATCAATTTTTTTCTTTAAGCCAGCTGGAGCAAAGACTTGCCTGCATGTCTCAAGGCTCTCCCAAGCTTTCAGTCTGGCTGAGCAATCAAAGCAGTGGTGACAGAGGACAAAGACTCTCCCCTGGGCTCACTTGTGGCCCCACTCTGTTCCCTGTTGGCCATCTGGAGTTTAGCTATCATTTAATAGCAATTCACTGTCTGACCCATCATTCCTCCTTGGGGGTCTGTGCTCTTTTGAGCACCAAGAGGTTGGGTCTTTGCTGAGCAAAATGTCTACAGGGGTTATTTTAAGGATGAAGTCATGGCAAACATTTCCTGACACCTCATGATCGGCGTTGCTCTTGGCTCCTGGCCCTTGCTAGCTGCAGTTTGCAGGATAAAGGAACTGCCTTGCTAAGGGGGGGCTACACTGCAGAACTGTTTTCTCCCAGTTTCTAACACACCAGGATGCATTCAGACAGAAATGACAGAGAACCTGCAGAGAACTCCTCTCATGGACAGATTGGCCCTTGCCTCCTGCAATTACCTCCTGAGTAGCCTGACAGTCACCTGAAATCTCATTTTCATGGAATCACAGAACGCTTTGGGTTGGAAGAGACCTTAAAACTCATCCAGTCCCACCTCCTGCCATGGCAGGGACACCTTCCACTATCCCAGGCTGCTCCAAGCCCTGTCCAACCTGGCCTTGGGCACTTCCAGGGATGGAGCAGCCACAGCTTCTCTGGGAAACCTATGCCAGGGCCTGACCACCCTCACAGGGAGGAATTTTCTCCTGTGTCAAGTCCCAGGTTCAGCTTCCAGCACAGAATCCCACTGGTGGAGCCCTGCCCACCCTCCCCAGGCAGGGTTACATTCTCTACTGGATGGGGACATCACCTGCAGGGTGAGGAAGGGTGAGGATGGTGGTTGGGAAACTGAGTCAGGTCCTCTCTCTCCATCTCATGACTAGTTCTGCTCACTCCTGTGGTGTCCCTGCCCAGCTGCCAGGTCTCTACCCAAAACCAAGGCTGTGCCCAGCTCTGTGTAACCACCTCCCATGGAGGGACATGTGTGAGTCACTCCCATCTTCAGGTACGTTTTGAGATTCTTCTAAAGCTAATTTCCATCTCATTATGAGCCTAAGCTGTGGTTTAGTGTCCTCTTTCAGAAGTCAGATAGAGACAGGGCTAATTGTTTGTCGTGATCCTTCTGTTGCTCCATCTCCATGTGCTTTTGAGCAGGTCCTACCACACTTCCACAAGTGACCCCGTCCTGGTGCCTACTGCAGCCAGGGCATGGCAAAACGAGCAGCACAAATTGTCTGCTGTGGCTTTGTTCTTGGGCTGGGGCTGAGCCCCAGAGCTCCAGACCATTGCTCAGCACCCAGCAGGACTGAACCCCCAGGCTGGGTCTCCTCACCTCACTGCCCATCCAGCCTTAGCGCTCCTTAGCCAGGCTCTGCCTGTTGTCCTTCCCTTGTAACCATGCCTGTGGTTAAATAGAGTGTGTCAGTGATTATAGGATTTCCTCTCCCTGCTGCACTGGGGAAAGAGTGCTCATAGCTCCGTGCACAGTCTGAGTTTTTGTTTCATCTTGTTTATATTTGTGGTTATTTCTGTGTTGCTTCAATGATTTGCACATTCTTGAGGTCCTTGCTCAGAGCACCTGAGGTCAGGTTGTGCTCAGCACCTCCCTCTCTTCTGCAGCTGATTTTGAGAGGTAGCTAGTGGAGGGCAAAGTTCAACCCAGGACACAGTTCTTAATTCATGATTGAGCCTGGTGAACGGCATGTGAATGATATCTGGACATGTGAAACTTGGGGCTGAAGCTGTGATCTGTGGTATGAAACCTGATAGCCCTGAACTGATAAAAACAAAACCTCCTCTTGCAAGAATAACACCATTTTATCTCTGTGAGTGTTTAACCTGCAGGACTTGGGAGCACGTTAGGCTCATTGGCATCAAAAAATCAGGAGGATTCTGGAAATAAATTTCTTCTGGATGCTAATGGGAATATTCACCACATGACAATGAGGAAGCACGCATGTATCCAAGGAGATATTCCAACAGGGAAAGACACCTATTGCAGGAACTCCCTAGGTAAAATAGCCTAATGGAAAAATGGACTGTGAAACTTAAATAATTCTTCAGGGTATTTTTCCTCTTAGGCCAGTTTATCTGGGGACTTTTTGCAATCTCCAGCACTTCAAGTCTTTCAGGAGGGTTCCACTTGTTCCTGCAAAAGACGCTTTCTTATAAAAAAAGAAAATTGCACCTTTATGCAGAAACATCTAGGAAAGTTTCCCTGGCCCATGGTTCATGCTCAGCTGTCTTGGTGCTCGCAGGTGGTGAGCAGCAAGCCCAGAGGGGTCACAGAAATCTGTCTCAGAAGACACAAAGTACTCGAGGTTTCATTCCAGTCCAGTGCCAAGGCAGCCTTGCAGGTTACACCCAGTGCCTCACTGCTGACACTGAGAGCCTTGAAACTTCTGCTTTGGTAGCGTTAGAAGAGAGGAAGAGGTGATGATTTGACACAGAATTTAGCTGGGTATCTCCAAGCTGTAAAGATTAGGAGCACTGAAGAGATGATCATAAATGGAGCCTTCTGTTCTTGAACAGAACGAATCTATGAACAGACTGGAACACAAGATGTTTCCAGTTAATGCACCATCTGTGTTAGATCTTCCCATTCACAAAGAGGAAACATATTTTCACTCTGAATGACTTTTTAAATTAGGAGACAGTGAGGAGAGCAAGCACGTAAGACGTATGTGCGTGTCTGTGTGCGCAAATGTTTGTGAGTGGGGACGCCCGCAGGCACGGCCCCGAGCTGCCTGAGCTCTGCACCCCTGGCACAGCAACCATGTGGCACCACATGAATCCTCAAGACATTCTCCAAGCTCTTCTTCTCAGTAACTTCGTGGAAGTTGTCATGAGAAGAGGCAGCCCGGGGTGAAGCGCCTGGGGAGCGCTGCTGCTGTGGGAAGGGAGAGTGGGGTTGGAGCAGGGGCTCCCTTTGGGGACCAGGGTCGGGTTCTGGGTGTGGAGCTTACTCAGGCAGCTGGGAGGGCACTGCCACAGGGTTCCAGGCTCCTCTAAGAGCCATGTCCACCCTCCATGGTGAGCCAGGAACTGGGGAACTCGGGCTCCACCTTGCTGCAGAGGGGACCAGTGGCTCATGTGGTGGTTGACTCACTGGCAAAGCCCAGAGGAGTTTCAGCAGTCAGGGCAGGATTCTGACTGCTCTGGGGCTGGGAGGGGACAGTGCAGGACCCCATGATCCACACCACTGTTTGCTCACACACTTGTGTGCTGACAGTGCAGCCAGAGCCACTGACCTCATGGTGAGAGGGAGAACCGAGAGATGAGCCTGTGCCCAGGGCTAACCAGCAGCCAGGAACACCTCTGTGGGAGACCTGCTGGTTATGTGGAGCTGCCTGGGGCTGCTTCCTCCCTTCCTTTGGCATTCCTGTCCCAGCAGCTCCATCCTCCCTCCCCTGGGTGCCCAGTTGCTCTGTTGGTGGGACAAGCAAAATCTCCCCAAGGAGAACAGGCTGTGACCTCAGCCCATGTGCTCTGTTCCCAAGTTTTTTGTAGATCCTTCATCCTCAGGGCTGGTTCTGAGCAGGCTAATTGGGGTGGCACTTCCAGGAATCCATTTCCAGACCCACTGCTGCATTGCCTTCTGGTAACATCTGGCACAATGTGTCTGCACAGATGTTTGGTGCTGTGGCTGCTTCCCAGTAGTTTGCTGGAGTGGTATGTGGAGCTCCATGATGAGAAAAGCTGCATCATACTGGGGTTGTGCAAACCAGCTCGTATATTTTAAAATGAGAAGAGAAGAAATTCACAGCTGTGTCTTTATTATATGTGCATTTAGGGCCAAATTGGGCCTGTTTCTGGCGTGGCCATAGAGAGCTCTGCAGGGAGAGAGCTGTTCCTTCAGAGGCTGCTGAGCAGCAGCAAAATCTCTTGAGCTACTGCTGCAACCCTGGGTCTACAAACCCTTTATTTCCCCTGCATTTCATCTCCCAGAAGATACAGGAAACCTCTCATCCTCCTTCCCCCATCTCATTAAATCCTACTGCCCAGGGTCAGGCAATGCTCGGGGCTGTGAAGAGGGGACACGAGAGATCCATGTGGTTACAGCTTCACTGGGTTTCTCCAGAGTCCTGGGGCTGGGCTACAGCCTGTACCTTCCTTCCTAAATTGCTGAGGCTGGTGCCCTACAAACCCTTCTGCCCCAGCTGTGAGCTCCAGGGAGGGGCTCAGCTCAGTGTGCCCCCCACCCATCATGCCAGCTGGAGATCTCCTGGGCTTTCCAGATGGGCACACACTCGGGAAGATGCTCATGGAAAGCAGGAGGATAAAAAAACTCACTGAGACAAAAAATGCTGCCCTGAATGAGTGTCCTAAGCACCAGTGGACAGGACAGGAGCCTTGCACAGGGTGGTGATTCCTGTCAGGCATTAGCAATAGCCAAACACTGCATCTCGTGACTGAATCTGCAATTCCACATGGACCAGGCCACTCCAGTGGCTCTGAACACAAAGCCAGGCTCTCCCATCTTCTCTTCCTTCACTGTTTGCATCTTTCTGATGCTGCAGGGCTGGCTGGAGAGCTTCCAAGCACTTGTTAAACCTTCTGGAGGTCAGCAGCACCTACAGAGCTGCAGGGACTGCTGGCTTCAGGGGTACAGCACACAGTGCTGTGAGCAGGGAACATTAAACACTGATCAGCTCAGGGCACTGAATTCTGGTTTGTTCCTTTTATGGGTGCTTCTCCCAAAACCACAGCCCCACGAGTCTGGCCTGATGCAGGACAATAGACATTGTCCTTGGTGGAACACGGTTTGGGTGAGGATGGCTGAACCGGCCGGGACAAGAGAGACCGTGCAGAAATGTGACACAACCCCTGAGCAGCACTGCTGAGACCAAAGCACAGCTCCCAGCTGCCACGGGCAGGGAAAGAAGGGCTGGGACATAAAGAGCCAGTTAATTATGAGGTGGCATCAGGAGGGCTGTGCACACTGGGCTGTGAAGCTCTATGTTTGTGAGAGGAGCAGGGAGTCCTGGAGGAGCACTGAGCAGCGCTGGAACAGGCTCTGGGCTGTTCCCAACCAGAGGAGCTCTGCCCCAGCAGCAGGAGCACCGGGCTGCCAGCACTCCTGTCGCCTGCAGCTACGAGCAGCCATGGTTTGCTGCACAGTGACAGGCATGGAGACCAAGGTGGGGTGGATTTGTCACAGTACTGGTGTCCAAATCGCTTACAGGAGAGACTAAAGTGAAGCCAGCGGGGGAAGCACTGCACGTTCTGTACTCAGGACTGCATTTGCAGACCAGCAGAGCAGTGCTCAGGAGGAGGGTGGCTGCAAGCAAAGATCTTAGGGGCAGAAGAGGAATTGTAACATTAACATAAACATGGCAGGTCCCTTCCTGATGGATGCATGTAGTCCATAAACATCATTGTCACACCGGAGATCTCGCCAGGGATTCCTGAAGATGCTTTCAAGCATGCTGAAGTCTCGTCCTTGGGGTTCTTGGGGTTTCAGAATTATGACCATCTGTTTGCAATTGAGGCCATTTGGAAGCAGAAGAGAGAGCTGCCAAGTGACTCTTTTTGAACGAAGTGTGCCTTCAGTCTCGCCAAGAAGTTCCCTCCAGCAGGTATCAGAATCACAGAACCACAGAAAGGTTTGGGATGGAAGAGACCTGAAACTCATCTCATTCCAGCCCCCTGCTACAGGCAGGAACACCTTCCACTATCCCACATTGCTGCAAGCCCAATCCAATCTGACCCTGAACAGTCCAAGGGATGGGGCAGCCACAGCTGCTCTGGGCACCCTGTGCCAGGGCCTCACCACCCTGACAGGGAAAAATTTCTTCCCCATATCCCATCTAACCCACCCTCTGGCAGTGGGAAGCCATTCCCTGTGTCCTGTCCCTAAATCCCTTGTCCCAGACCCTCTCCAGCTCTCCTGGAGCCCCTTTAGCCCCTGGAAGCCTTCTTCTCTCCAGGTGAACACCCCCAGCTCTCCCAGCCTGGCTCCAGAGCAGAGGGGCTCCAGCCCTCGGAGCATCTCTGTGGGCTCCTCTGGACTTGTATCACTCAGGAGGGAGTTCTGCTTCATCCCTAGCTGAGGCAACAAATCTCAATTAGAATGTCTGTGATGGGAGTGACACCAGGCTGGACATTTTTCACATTTTGCCCAGCCCTGCAAACATCTCCTGTCTGCTCTCCTGGCACAGTCACTGCTCAAAATAAGACCTTGCAAGAATGAGCATTGAGCTGGCTTACAGAATTTGCAGCTGCAGCCCAGCTAATTGAAGCCTTGGCAGTTTAATTTAATTCTTACTTTGCATGAAGCTGGGCATGATGCTCTGTGGGTGTGGTTCAAGTGAGCCAGGCAGGTCAGCTCAGTTTACAACAGCTCCTGTTGTGTGCTGGATAGGGATAAGGCTTGGGGATCACCTTGAAAGGGCTCTGCCACCCTGGTGAGCTGTGCACTCCAAGGAAAGGAGGGAAACACAGGCTCTTTCCAGCAGGGAAGGAGATCAGAAGGGAGCAGTGATGCTGAGAAGGTGGGAAATTCTGCCATCCCTTGGATGCTTCCATTGAAGCCACAGAGGAGATGGCACCGAATCTGCCCATGGTATGGCTTGTCTGAGCATGGGCTGCATCATCCCACAGATTGTGTGCTTGGAGGGGATGGCCAGCAGTGGTGCTGTACACCCAAAGATCCCCCGAGGGAGGCTGTCTTCCTTAGCACTGCACCAGGACTTGAAGCTGCCTTTAAATGTCAACCTGCCCTAAAAGCCCCAGGCATTCCCTGACATGTGTGGTGTGAACCTGTTCACTCAGTAGAGATTTGCTCCACTGAAAACGAGCCTGAAAGTTGATAAGAGCCCCTGGTTAGGCCTGAAATAGCCCTTTGCAATGTGGGGCTGGCTGGAGTAGGTATCAGATGAAGAGCAACAGTCACAGCACAGCAGAAAGGAGGCTGAGATCATGCCTGCACTTGGGTCCAGCCACAGGTGCACTGGCTGCTCAGAGGTGTTGCTGTGCTCATGCTGTCACCCACAGCACCCACCAAGTTCTGGTGCTCCCTCTTCCTGAGATGGAACACCAAGGGAAAATACAGAAAGAGCAGAGAGACATTGGAGGGACAGGTGCACTGGAAAAGGTGCAGTGGTGCTGTCTGGAGAGTAAGGAAGCAGATTCCCACCTCATGCAGCTGCAGAGAAAGGCCAGGGGGCTTTGTTCAGTTACCTGGGTGAAATGCAGTTCCTGGCATGAACACAATTCGTTCCAATGCCCTCAAAGAGGGAGGAGGAGCTATATTTCATTTTCAGCCTCTACATTCGTGGGAAACACTGTTGGCACTGGGATTTCATTCTGTTGGGGTTTTGCTCTGTGCTGCAGATAAGGCTCCTCTTTCCTTGGTCACTTTGTAGGAGAGGAAACCATGCCTGGGCCTTCAAGCACATTTTGAAGTCAATCAAAACTGTCTTAAAGTATATTTTTCTGCTATAGAACATAAAAATATTATCCTTCTGGCATGCTTCCATGAGAATATTAAAAATAGCTTTTTGAGTTACTCTGTGAAAATCGTTAATATAACAAGACTTTTGTGTCTTATTTCATTAATGAAGGAGCTCTAATGCTGGGCTTGAATGTGATACTGCTGTAAATCAATAAAGAATATTTTTGGAAAAACACAATACTATTATTCCGAGATATTTTTGTAGGGTGAAGTTAGAAAGAAACATTTATTGTCGTGACTTTTGTCCAACTCAATAAGCTATTTGCATCTGAAAACTTTAGTGCTAGCTAAATAAAAGCGTGTTCTGTGCATGGGATGGGATTTGCTTTCCTGGTTTGTTCTACTGCTGTTTATCCAGAACGGGGGAGAATCTGTTTGGCAGAGAAAGGCTTGGAGCTAAATCTTGTCCTGACCCCTCCCAGCAAAAGCCCATGGCTTGCTTAGGGAAGAGTCAGAGCAGGACAGGGCTTTTCCTGAGCAGCATCCAGGAGGCAGCAAGTCTGAGATGTGGCCTGGCAGGGAGGCAGGGGGTTCTGTCCCATTCCCAGCTGCAATTGTTTGTTAACTCCCCCCTGGGGCTGTGCCCATCCCTGATGAGTGCACAGAACCCTGGATGGTCCTGCCTGGGTCAGGGCTGAGGTTCCTCTGCCTCATCCCCTGATCTCCAGCACCGGGAGACAAAAGGATGTGGAAAACCAGGGTAAGCACCGGTAGCAATTCTCCCACCCAGCTACTGGTCCTTCCTTCAACAAGAGAAAGGCTTTAGATTTAATGGCCTCAGGGGGTGTTTCTTACACGGATTTGTCTAATTGCCTTTTGAACTCGTGCTAAAGAGGTGATTTGCTGCTTCCTCTGTGGCCTCCCCAGGGGTGTAAATCACAGCTCTGCTTCAAGAACCAGAGGAACAGGCAGCGCTCCTCCCACAGCACCACTGCTGCCTTTGGCAAACAGAGACCCCTCTCATTTCCTCTTGTTTAAAAAGGATCCAGTGATGGTCAGTGGTTTGGGGCTGGAAATGAGGTTCTTAAAGTGCCTGAGCTCCTGAGGTGCCTCTTGGTTGCCTCTGCCAGGGTTTCAGGGTCAGTTGCCCTTCGCACCTGCACAGGGCGAGGAATGGCTGATGCAGCAGGAGCACGGATGAGCTGAGGGAAAAGGCTCCTCTTAGTCAAGGAACAGAGCTCAGCTGCTGAAACTGAGCATGTCTGGGAGCAAATGACACAAACCACCAGAGTGTGTCATGAGCCTGGAACGAGGCATTACACACCCCTCTAAATCCACACAGCCACGTGGCGTGCTGAGTACAACCGGGGGAAGCCTCTGCTGCCCAAAGCCAAGATCACCTTTCCCTCCCTCATTCCTGGCAGCAGTTTGTCCACCCTACTCTTAAAAAACCATCTTTGGGTGGAGAAGATTCCAACTCTTTCCCAAACCATTCTCACTCCAGCTCCTTCCTGAAGTGCACATCCATAACTCCTTCTCAATATGGACAGAGAGAATAAACACCCTGTTTCTTTCCATGGTAGTCTTCCTTAAACTTAAAATCTCATCAGGGCTCCCCTCAGACAATTTTTCATTAGTCTGTCCCTCAGTCTTTGTGCTTTCCCTTGAATGTCTCATTTTCTCCACTTCTGGAGTCTCTTTCTGTGCTCTGGGCTCTTTTCTGCTGCCTCTCACCTTCCTTGGCTGGCCGAGAGCAGTCAGCAGCGCTGGAGCCAGCCCGTGCTGCACTGAGCAGGCAGGTGAAGGGATGTGCTTTTCCTGCACTGAGCAGGCAGGTGAAGGGATGTGCTTTTCCTGCACTGAGCAGGCAGGTGAAGGGATGTGCTTTTCCTGCACTGAGCAGGCAGGTGAAGGGATGTGCTTTTCCTGCACTGAGCAGGCAGGTGAAGGGATGTGCTTTTCCTGCACTGAGCAGGCAGGTGAAGGGATGTGCTTTTCCTGCACTGAGCAGGCAGGTGAAGGGATGTGCTTTTCCTGCAGTGCACAGCCCCTGCTCCCCCTTCTCACACTGTCCCACCACCACCCACAGTCCTGAGCTGCCTCATGATCCTGCCCTGTTGGCATGGAGCAGCTGCAGAACGTTCTGCTCTGTGCTCTGGATGTTCAATCCCTAATTCTCACTGGGTTTGTTTCTGTAAATGTCCTCACATCATCACTTCTTTAAAACCATTGTCTCACTCTAACGCTGCTCTGCTGCTTGCATGTGCCCTCTTCCAACTTCAGCTCCTAGTAAATAAAATTATTTTCTATACACTCTGTAGAGGAAACATAGAAGACAAAGAGACACAGTGACCCACTGAGAGCTTCTCTCTGAGTGTGCTTTTCTAAGTGTTTCACACCACCTTGGGCAATACACACCACGCTTTCCCAAAAACCTTTAGACAATGCCATGTCAGGCAGTGTCAACAGCCTCGTTAAACACAAGATAGATGACATGTACAGCTTATTCCCTACCCACAAGTGTCACAGAAGGATTAGATTTGACACATGCATAATGGCTGGGTTTTATTTCTTTTCCCTGATTTGTTTCAGTATTTGTTTGTTGGCTCGATTTGTTGTCTCAGTACTTTTCTGGAAATGGAAGTTAAAGTAGATGCTCCATAATTTCCCTTTTGCAAAACCAGATATTCTGTTTACCATTTTTGAAAGCCATAAGGAGTGTTACATCTCTGTGCCTGCCTTGAATCTTTAAAAATCTGTTTAAGCTGCCAGTACCTCCCAGAATTTTACAACAGATGCATATCTACCAGTTATTGTATAGAAGGCAGAATTGTGTTCATTTGTACCTTGGCTGATTATTCCAAGGCTTACTCCTTTCTGGTTAATTGGCCTGGTGGGCACATGCCAGCTGCTCAGAGACACGTTCTGCACACAGGGATGTCATCCTGAAATGAAACACCCTCATGGGAGACAGAGGACAGCTCTGGGGGCTGCTGTACCCACCGTGTCCCCAGGTATTGCATCCACACATCTTTTAAATCCCTCCAGGGATGGCAAGCAGCCTGTTCCAATGTTTTACAACCCTGCCAGTGAAGAAATATTCCCTAATAGCCAATTTAAACCTCCTCTGACTCCACTTGGGGCAATTCCTCTCATGCTGTTCCCTGGGAGCAGAGCCTCACTCCCACCTGGCTGCACCCTCCTGTCAGGGAGTTGTGGAGAGTGAGAAAGTCTCCCCTGAGGAAGGAAGGACATGGATTTCATATATCCACACTCCACAAGGTCCCAGGAAAAAGCAAGTGGTAAAAAAAGCAGGTCCAGGGCAAAAAGCAGGTTGTGTATCAATGGAAGAGAAGGAGTAAATACCTAAATACCTCCAAGAAGAGCATGAGTATCACTAATGACTCTAGGAAATATGAGAATCAGGAATGACATCTCTTTCTCCATCTGACCCAGGACCAGGGTCCTGGTTTCTCTTCCTTCCCAGCTTTTCTTCTGTCTCTCTCATGCTGAGATACATCTTGGGAATTGCCAGAAGTAATGTTTCAGACCCTGCCTTGACTATACTACAGTTTTTGGGAAAGATAAGGCAATGGGAAATAGAGGCTAGCACTGCTCCTTGCTGGCTGCCAAGACCCCTGGCAATGCCAGAGCCAGCCTGGGCTCCTTCCAGTCTGTGAGCAGAAACACCACGAGCCCTTCCACCTCCTCTGCTTCCCTTCATCCCTGCTGCCCCTGCCAGCATCCATCCTGCTGGAGAGAAAATAGGGAAAAGCCTGGAAAGCACAGCCAGTACCAGATTGAAAGTTTACACCTGCACAGACTGCACTCCCAGCACCAGGTGTGAGCCCACAGCCATCACCCCCTGCTGCAGGAACAGACATTTCCCCAGGTTGTGGAGGTAGGCCAGCCTGTTAACCATGTATATCCTAACCCACCACAGCTGACTGAGAGCATTTCAGTTACTTTGGGTTCGTTTCTGTAAAAATAGAACAAATCTGTAGTTTAATCTTTAATTGTCTCAGAAAAAAATAACAAAACAAACTTGCTTCTTTGTGCCTCTCCAGCCCCTCACAGTTCTTCGTTGGCAATGTGTGCAAAACAAATGAATGTTACCTTGCTCAGAGGAAGTCTTGTTGTCAGGTCTGCATTTCTTTCTTTGTTTGTTTTGTTTTAGAAAGCTTCTCTCTCCCTTCAGTTCAGGAATGCTGTCTTGGCAACAATCTCTCCTGCATCTCCTTATCACAGATGCTGTTAAACACTTCCCCCATTTTGGTCCCCAAACTACCTGTGAAGAGCTCAGTTCTGCAAGACTTTTCCCTTTCTCTTTGTCCACAAAAAAGCCACCCAAGCTGCAGGTCAGGTAAAACTTTGTCCAGCTTCACTTTTCCTGGATGTCAGAGTGACCTGGGAGGTCTGATCTGCTTTGCTTTTCATGAGAAAACCCCTTTTCTGTACCTTTCACCTTCTCCAGACACTTTGACTTTCACTTGCTCTGAGCTGCTGTCACTGTGCTGGTTTATCTCCTGAATAAAATTCTCTGCTCTGCAAGAAAAGCAGCAGCATTAAATGATCACCAGAGAAATGCAGCTGTGTTTGTAATGACTTGTAGGGGAGCTTCTTCCCTCCAGGTCCTTCAGAGGGGAGGGATCAGGGGTCATTCATCCTCAGCTGCTGGCTGGAAGAACAGGGCTGAAAGTCTGATTTTTTTTTTTTTTCCATGTTTCCTCTTCCTCATTTTTGGCTGACAAGTGGCACATAGTGGCAAAGGTTCACACTACTCTTCAGGGAGAAGGGACTTCCTGTAGTCAGAGCAGGCATGAGAGAGGGATTTCTTGGTGGAAAAGTGGAATGTTCCCATGGCACCTCTCTTAGAGAACAGAGGGGAAGCCTCAGCCAGCCTTGCAAAGTGTCCTGTCCCACAGCAGGGCTGAAGTCAGTGAATATTTCATTAATTTCTTGTTACATTCTACTCATTTACCACCCAAAATTGTGTGAATTTGGCACCATCAGTTCCCTTTCTGCCCAGTGTTATCACCTGTCCCTTGTCACAGAGAAGTCCCAGGTACCAGGGGGATTTCAACCTTCCAGAGGGGCAGAGAGTGGGAACAGGAACAGAAATTCCTGTAGAATTTCTACAGGAATTTTCATGTAGAATTCCTGTAGAAAAAATTCTACATATTTCTACACAGTGTCATGTTGGATGTTCTTCTTCAGAACAACATCCCTGGCTGGGCAGCAAGGGAATGGCTGCTGTTTGCCACCTCCTGGCTCCCATCCTTGGGGCAGGGGAAGCCCTGGGGAGCATGAGGAGAGAAGGAGAAGGTATGGGGATGGGAGAAGGGGACACAGATGCTGGAGCAGACATAGGGAGCTCCTAAGGAGCTGGGAGTGGACACAAGAGCAGTCATAGGGTGATAGAAATAAAAGTTTTATCCTCTGTTCCCAGAGGAGACCATGCAGAGCTCTCACAAAGAGAGGCACTGAAGGACTGAGGGTCAGAGGATGCTGGGTCTGCAGAGCTGTTCTGGACAGTGAACAATGCATCTGGGGTTCTTCAGCATCACCAGTTTTTTCCTTTGGAGACCTGCAAATGTTTTCTGCATCAAAGACATCTCAGCTGAAGTTCACAAAACTCCCTTCTAGGAGAAAGTAAGATTTGGGTCTTGTGCTCCTTGAAAGTCATAGATCAAGCGGACAGCAGCCATGGAAGTGCCCTAAAGGATGATGATCCCATTTTTCCATGCAGCAAGGCCCCAGAATGAATGGGATCAGCCTGAAGTCTTCACACAATAGAAAGACTTCCCCAAGATGGTCTCTGCTGGGCAAAATCCCAGTGTAGATTCTGTTGCTCATGGCAGTGCAGCACTGCAGAGGTCAGCTGGGGCCCTGCAGCACATGGGGAAGGGCTGCCAAGGACCAGGATTTGGGAAGCTGGAGTCATTCTGGATAACCTTTGCTGGTGGATGGCCCGTGCCCAGCTCAGCTCCAGGTGGGGCAGTGAGCCAGAGGGTTGTGTCAGTGACTCTCAGCTGTCTGAGCTCATGGTTGAGGGGAGCAGAGAGGAGGCAGGGAGGAAGGCTCCAGGTAGGGCTGCTGGGCCAGGCTGGGGGTGCAGCAGGGTCCAGGAAGGTTCTGGAAAGCTGAAGGCCATTTGCCCATACTGTGCCAGGATACTTGCATTATTGTCATTTATAGAAAAAGAAAAACCCATCTATAATTCTGTAAAGAGACCAGGCCTTTTGCTGTCCTTCCCAAGGAGGAGAAGCAGTGGCAGCCCACAGTCCCTGCTGCAGCTGGTAACTCCTCAGGAACACAAAACCCCCCAGCCCATCTCATGCTGGGGGTTAAGGGCTGCCAAAAGCTCAATCAGAGCAAGGCAGAGCTCGGGCTCCTGTGTCTGCAGCAGCCCAGAGGACACAGCTGTCCTGCAAGCAGGAAACCAACCAAGCAGCCACACTGGAAACCATGGGATACCCTGGCAGCTGACCAGTCACTAGTGCATCCAAACAATCTCCGGGTTTCCTTGTCAATTCAGAAAAAAAATGGTGCATTTCCATGAAACATTTTGATGTCTATGAATCAGCATTTTCCAATAAAATGTTTCATCTGAAAATTCCCAGTGAGATCCAGCCCTGATAAGGTCCAGAGCCCTGGCTGCAGTCCAGGCCAGCCTCAGCCGTGGGGCAGCTGTGGAGAGTGATCTCTCTGGGCGATGACGATTCCTGCTGACCTTTCCTGCAGCGTGACTGTGCAGCCTGGGCATCTGAAATGTTATTTATAGGCAGGAGCAGCAAGCGCTCTGGAGACAGTCTCCAGCAGGCCCTCGAGGCCTGGACATGCAAGAGCTGCTGGAAAGGAGCTTTTCCAGCGGAAAAGCCACTTTACAGGAGCACAAATAGAAATGAACTCCCTTTTGGAGATAAATTGTTCCTGCTGGGGGCTCGGTTCTGTGCATGGGCTTCTAGAGGAGCTGGGAGGCTGCTGGCCATGTGAAACCCGTGGGAGCTGTGGGGTGATCTCTCCTGGGGCTTTGTAAGATCTCTGGTTTCACGTCTCCAGCTCTGTGCAAATGCAGTTTCCTACATCTCAAAGGATTTCTGGGGACAGATTGCTGGTGTGTGGCTGTAGGGCCCATATTGCAGAAGAACGGAGAATTTTGTCTTCACCTGGAGAAATGAAATGAAATTACTCCCTCTCAGAGCCATCTGCAAAGGTTTTCTTGGAGTTTCCTGGAGCTTCTGAGCTCTCTAAAGCCCATTGTCTGTATTGGTCCAATGTGAAGGAGGGTGCTGCAGAGCTGAGGACAAAATGAGCAATGTCAGAACACTGTGTCTCCAGTTTGCTCCAGAAAAAAAAATAATAACAATAGCCCAAATCAGTTTATCCTCATCAAAACATTCAAATTTGCATCCCATTGAGAAGTTAGGGCTGACATTCCCAGAGCTTCCACTTAAAAAAGCCTGCCACATTCTCAAGAAGTAATTTTCTGCTTCTGACCCTGCTTCTTTTCTTGTTAAATGAGTTTGTTTCAATGTCCCTGCTGCTCCAAGTTCTAGACATTTTCTGATTGGGTTTCTCTCCTTGTGTACAATAAAGGAAACAAGATTAAAAATAAAGAAACCAAGGTGTAGTTTGTGCTGAAGTCCCCTTCAGACACCTGTTCAGAAGCCTCTGTGGCCTCATGGGACAATGTGTTATTGCAAGCTAACACCTGGCTTTGGCATAAGCTATTGCCCAGCTGGTCTGCTGCTGTGAGGGGTGAGGTGGTAATGAACCCTCCAAAGCTAAAGGAGAAGGGACTCTTCCAGAATCTCTTACTTTATCTGAGGAAGCTGCAAATCTCTTTCTGAAGATAAAAACCCTTCCCTGCAAGAGCTATCACTGCATGGGTCAGAACCAGGAGCCGTGCCTGGGTCACACCCTCTGGGGACCACAGCATGTGCAGGGGTTTGTCTCTCCCCAAGCCTGGTGTGGAGATGCTGTTGGATCTGCTACATCCTGAAAAGTCAAGGGTATAACACCTGCAGAGTGTCCTTTTTATTTGGTTTACATCTCAGCCCAAAAGGGAGGGGATCACAGGAGGGAGGCAGAGTGGGATCCTCTCTGGAACACAGGAGTGTCACAAAGGCTTGGGGTGGAGTGTCCCAACAGTCTGAGGATTCTTAGGCTGAAGAAAAGACTGAGCAGTATGAAAAGCTGCTATTTTGGCTTTTGACAGCAATTCCATGCAGCAGATCACAGCCCTGGAGCAAGTGCTGTCCCGAATATTTCAGCTCAACGCTGAGATGCCAGCAGTCAGCTGTTATCCAAAACCAGTTCAGAAATCTTCCTGGGAAATGTGCTGAACTGATGACTTTTGAAATAATAAACCCTGGCTCTTGTAAAGCACAGACAGAGGTTTCTAAATATCTTCTTTTTCTTATGGTTTCTCCCTGCACACTGAAAAGCAGCTCCAGGCAATTCACAAGTACAAGTATGCAGTGAATCAACTTGTGGGAACTCTGGGATCCCTGAGTTATCATATTCTTCTGCAGAGCTGCATTTCAGGCTTCATCAGAATATAGAACTGCTTTAAGGCTGACTGTAATTGCATCTCAGAAAATAACAGGAATATAGGAATATATAATAGGATTATATGTCCTTCAGAGAAAATTCTGCTCATTAACACAAAGGGGGAAAAAATAATTTATTCTGTGTTGTAATGTCAGGGATGGTGCAGAAACAGGTTTGTATCTGTGGTTTGATGCAGTGCTATAACAATATGTATTATAATAGATTTACTCTGCAGAGACTTTTGTTTGAGTGTGTGCACTGAGTCCCTTTGGTAAAGAGAAATGTTTATTCTGACAGCACATATTGTGTTTCCACGATGGGCTGGTTTGGGTTTTCATTCAGCAGCAGAGACTTGTGGCAGATTATTAGCATAAGCAGCACAAATAGGTTTCCATTCTTTAAGCTGTACTTCTGCTTATGTAAATCATCAGTAAGGCTTGGAAGCCAACCCTCTTACTGTCCCTTCAATTCTACGGTGTTTTTGGTCTCATATCTGGAAGCCACTTTGAAATGCAGTTATTGCAACAGTGACATCTGACAGAGGTCTTAGAGAAATTCAAGAATAAAATGGTAGAAGCAGTTTGAAAATTATATCCTATTCCTGAAGTATTTAGTCCAAGCAGTGAGCAAAACCTCCCAAGGGAGCAAGTGCACCCTGAACCGAGATGGCTGCTGCAATGGTTTTGGCATTTTTATTACCCCTAATATTTCTGCTGCTGCTTCTTGCTCTCCTCCTTCTTCCCAGCATTTGTTCCTTATGAAGGAACAATAACTTGGATAACTCACATTCAAGTTCACAGGCTCCACAATTGCAGAAGCATCACCCTCTGCAGTGCTCTCTCTCCACCCCACTGGAGTCAGAGGTGGGCCCTTGCTATCTGATTCTAGCACAACAAAACAAATATGCTGGCCCAATGATCTTCTGCCCATATATAGGCTGAAATAGCCTTCTGGAAGATATGGCTGATATCTGTGATCATCACAGGGCAATTAGGAACCATTATGAAACAATCATCTTACCAGTAATTTATTGGGCAGCCTCAAACTATTTCCTTGGGTGGGGAGGGTGTCATCTTTGAGAACACCTCCTGCTCAGGAGAGGCCATGAATTAATTTTTATGGAAGATCTGATGGGGAGAGTGCAGAGCTCAGAGCATGAACCTGAGCACAGGGTTACATCTTGGAAATGCAATGTCCCAAAAGAAAGCAGACAGGAGAGATTCAGTGTTGATATGGTTCTCATGGCAGCTGCTTTCTGAGAGTTCCTTGACAGAGTAATCTCTGCTTTCCAGTTGCCTCCCAAGAGCTGCTTTTTCTCCTGTGCAAGAAACAAACAGCACTAGTAAATGCAGTGCCCCACTCTGCAGTAGAAGGAGCAGACAGGATCTAGCTGGGCTCTCAGAGCTGCTGCACTCTGGGCTGTGAGGTGGCAGAGAGTTCAGCCCCAGGCTCCTGCTGCCTTTATTCACAGAGAAGCTGCCTTGGCTTTAGGACCAAAGCATGGCCAGAGGGGTTATTGGGCAGACAACAGTGACATGGACCACTGCAGACCATCCTGTGCACCCACCACAGAATCAGGATCACATTCTGCCTTGGGTTGGGTTGGGTTGGGTTGGGTTGGGAGGGACCTTAAAGCTCATCTTGTTTTACCCCCTGCCACACACAGGGACACCTTCCACCATCCCAGGGTGCTCCAAGCCCCGTCCAACCTGGCCTTGGACACTTCCAGAGATGGGGCAGCCACAACTTCTCTGTGCCAGGGCCTCCCCATCCTCACAGGGAATCATTCACCAGTCCAGTTCTGTTGGATTTGTCAGGATCTTGCTGAGACATGATTTTATTTTGCCACGGGTGTAGTGGAAAGAGGCAGAAAGGGAATTTCTGAGCCCAAACAAGCTGGGTTTGATGGTCTCATTGTCATATTTTAGTAACTGCTGTAAAGCACAGAGCAAAGTGGGCAGCTGATGGTGGGAAGGGGCTGGAAGAGAGGTTGGGGGTCAGGTGCGACGGGAGCAGCACAGGCAATAAAAGCAAATGCTGAACTGTAGACCTGCCTTTTCTTTGTAAATCCATCTGTTGCTAAGAATAACCTGCCTGGACAGTGTCCTACAGCATGCTCCAACCTAAAGGGCATTTTGGTCTGACAAATGAAAACTAATAGAGTGAAGTTATTACCATATGAACATGTGGATTGAAAACATGTGTTGAGTGATTAAAGGCGAAGGCTTGATGACAGGCCCGTACCGGAGATGGTGCATCTCAGGGAGGAGATTGCTGCTTGGGAAATGCCATATTTTACCATTGACTTCATTAGTATTTGCCATAAAGAAAACAAGAAAGGTTGACTCCAGAAAAAAAAAAAAAAACAACAAAAAAACCCTCCCTCTCAGATCCTATCACTGCACACACGATGTTTGCTTTGGAAACTCCTCGCCGGGGTTTCTGTCAGTCTGTTGCTCTGTGAATGCTGTCTCATGGACAGTTTAGGATTTCACTCTGCCTGGGCTTGGACGGTGTCCCAGGAGTGTGCTCGGTGTCAGGAATTCAAGCTGGAAAAAGCATGCATTCTGGAAGATTGGGCACTGCAGGCTGTCCCTGCAGTGCCCATAGGCTGGGCAGCTCAGAGCACACCGGGGCGGCTGCGGGGCCGTGCCCCAGCGTGGTAAATCTGCCACAGCACTGCAGGGAGACACAGCAGAGCTGACAGGAAGTTTGGGGTTGATACATGCTCATTATAAATCATCTTCTGCTTGTCTGCTTACAATAGTCTGTCTCTCCTTAATGTTTCTGAGGTAGTAACAGACCCTGTATTTTAACTCGACAACAATATTTTTATGTGAAAACATAATTGCACATCCTTGCTATTCATATTTTTTGGATGAGATATGAACCAGAACTATGGGGCCAAGTGCCTCACCCCAAATATTGAAAAACCCTGAAAAACAAGAAAAAAAATCAGTCACTTCCCAAAACCTTTGCTTAATTTTATGATAGTAACCAGTGTATCTGTGACTGGCTGTGAGGCACCTGTAGCAGATTAACATTTGACAGTCCTTAACAGCCACAGTCCTTGTTCACTTTCCATCAAGGTATCACATCAAGAACTGGTAATTAAAACCAAACTGAGTCAAATCTTTAGGCCTCCCAAAGCTCATCAGTGGCTGGGCAGTGCTGCAGAGCCCTGGGCACCAGAAGC